>NW_027175194.1:900000-1160568 GCF_028021215.1 Eschrichtius robustus
TGATTTCATGTCTGAGTGATATTCCATTGTACATAAGGACCACGACTTCTTTATCCATTTTTCTCTTTCCTGGGATATTTAAGTTGTCATGAAGTGGAGGTTCTTGTCAACAGAGCAGCCCTAAACTTTGGGGTGCCTGTGTCTTGCTGATTTTTCTTTTTCCCAATTTATACGCCCATGAGTGGACGTGCCGTACGCTCCCTAAGCTGTGTTTTTTCGATGTTTCAGGACACACCATACACTTCTCCAGAGTGGCTGCTGGCAATTAACATCCCGCCCATCAGCGTAGCAAGGCTGCCATTTCTCCATGGCCTGTCCTGCATTTCTGGTTTTGACACTTTTTGCAGCATGGCCCTTTTGGCCGATGGGAAGCGAGACTTCTTTGTAGCGCTGATTTGCCTTTCCAGGTTGCTTGGTTGGCCAAAAAGGGCGTATGCGTTTTTTCCTGAATATATTCAGGAAAAAACGCATACGCCCTTTTTGGCCAAGGGCATCATTGTCGACGTTTTGCCGCTTTTCATGTGCCTTAAAGGCGATTCGAATCTACCTCCTGAAATCTGTTTCCTGCAATTCTGCCTTGCTTTCAAATCCTCTTCGTTGCCTTCCCTCAATATATCTGTGGATGAGAGTTATCACTTATAACTCTGCGGGTTTGTGAATTGCAGTGTCCCTGAGCTCCATTTTTCAACTGTCTTTTTTGAGAGCTGGCCGCAAAAGCACGGGATTGCCTCAGGCCCTATTCTGGTTCCTGGCAGCAGGCTGAGCCTGTGGTTAATTCTTCTTCCTGATGGGAAAATAGAGTGACCTGTGCCTGTCCCAACACCTAGATCTAGTCTCTCATTGGTTGCCCCTCTTCCCGTTCATCCTCAGGACAAATTGCAACCTGTACAGAACAGGAGGTTAAAGGTGCTGATTCTCCAAGTAGGGAGATTGCTAGTGAAGTAGCTGGAATGGCGAACCCGAGCACAAGGAGATGAGAAATGAGGTGCGTTTTAGAAACCTTTCAAAATCACACGGTGTACCTTCTTCTGGGTTCCTCATGCAAGATTTCGATGTAGGAAGATGCCCTTGAACCTGGAGATTTGGGACCCATGGGATGGGTACCATGCAGTATTACTTTAAAGGGTCTGCGTTTGCTCACCCAACCTCACCCAACCTCTCAGCCCCAAGAGTGTCCACCCTTATGTCTCATCCAGCTGTGGGTCTAGATATGGTCAATCCAGGTTGCATCACAGCCCCTGAACGAATTTTGTAAGAATTTCTCTCTCTTTCACTGTCTTTGTTTTACGGGTTTTTAAAAGTAATTTATTTTTATAATGGGGTTTAGCTGCTTTTCACGGCTGTGTTTATGCGGATTTACACCCACTTGACTCACTTTCAGACAGATATCAATACATAGGTTTTAAGATTGTTACTAGTCACATATATTCTTGTGCTGTGAATAGGGGGTGTTGAGTCCAGTTCACTGAGCAAGGAGTAGGTCT
The DNA here is from genome assembly GCF_028021215.1 of Eschrichtius robustus. NCBI lineage: Eukaryota > Metazoa > Chordata > Mammalia > Artiodactyla > Eschrichtiidae > Eschrichtius > Eschrichtius robustus. The sequence goes on from NW_027175194.1 coordinate 901,485, forward strand.
TGTCTATTACATATTGGGTGTATGGAACGGTATCTGAGCGAATTTGAACCCCTTGTTTTATGCATCACCCCACCTCACCTTTCCCGTTAAGCAGCCATAGTGTGTTTTCTAAACGTGTGATTCTGTTCTGTTCTGTAATTCAGTTCAAGTGTAGCAGGTTTTTACATTCCCTCTATAAGTGATAGCTTATGATAAGTGTCTTTTTCTGTGTGACTTATTTCACTTAGAATCGTCGTACCTAAGTCCACTCATCTTGCTTCTACTAGCCTTATGACATTGATTTCATGTCTGAGTGATATTGCATTGTACATAAGGACCACAACTTCTTTATCCATTTTTCTCTTTCCTGGGATATTTAAGGTGTCATGAAGTGGAGGTTCTTGTCAACAGAGCAGCCCTAAACTTTGGGGTGCCTGTGTCTTGCTGATTTTTAGTTTTCCCAATTTATACGCCCATGAGTGGACGTGCCCTATGCTCCCTAAGCTGTGTTTTTTCGATGTTTCAGGACACACCGTACACTTCTCCAGAGTGACTGTTGGCAATTTACATCCTGCCCATCAGCGTAGCAAGGCTGCCATTTCTCCATGGCCTGTCCTGCATTTCTGGTTTTGACACTTTTTGCAGCATGGCCCTTTTGACCGATGGGAAGCGAGACTTCTTTGTAGCGCTGATTTGCGTTTTCTGGTTGCTTGGTTGGCCAAAAAGGGCGTATGCGTTTTTTCCTGAATATATTCAGGAAAAAACGCATACGCCCTTTTTGGCCAAGGGCATCATTGTCGACGTTTTGCCGCTTTTCATGTGCTTTAAAGGCGATTCGAATCTACCTCCTGAAATCTGTTTTCTGCAATTCTGCCTTGCTTTCAAATCCTCTTCGTTGCCTTCCCTCAATATATCTGTGGATGAGAGTTATCATTTATAACTCTGCGGGTTTGTGAATTGCAGTGTCCCTGAGCTCCATTTTTCAACTCGCTTTTTTGGGAGCTGGCCGCAAAAGCACGGGATTGCCTCAGGCCCTATTGTGCTTCAGGGCGGCAGGCTGAGCCTGTGATTAATTCTTCTTCCTGATGGGAAATTAGAGTGACCTGTGCCTGTCCCAACACCTAGATCTAGTCTCTCATTGGTTGCCCCTCTTCCCGTTCATCCTCAGGACAAATTGCAACCTTTACAGAACAGGAGGTTAAAGGTGCTGATTCTCCAAGTAGGGAGATTGCTAGTAAAGTAGCTGGAATGGCGAACCCGAGCACAAGGAGATGAGAAATGAGGTGCGTTTTAGAAACCTTTCAAAATCACACGGTGTACCATCTTCTGAGTTTCTCATGCATGTTTTCGATGTAGGAAGATGCCCTTGAACCTGGAGACTTGGGACCCATGGGATGGGTACCACGCAGTATTACTTTAAAGGGTCTGCGTTTGCTCACCCAACCTAACCCAACCTTTCAGCCCCAAGAGTGTCCACCCTTATGTCTCATCCACCTGTGCGTGTAGATATGGTCAATCCAGGTTGCATCACAGCCTCTGAACGAATTTTGTAAGAATTTCTCTCTCTTTCACTGTCTTTGTTTTACGGGTTTTTAAAAGTAATTTATTTTTATAATGGGGTTTAGTTGCTTTTCACGGCTGTGTTTATGCGGCTTTACACCCACTTGACTCACTTCCAGACATATATCAATACATAGGTTTTAAGATTCTTACTAGTCACCTATATTCTTGTGCGGTGAATAGGGGGTGTTGAGTCCAGTTCACTGAGCAAGGAGTAAGTCTTGTCTATTACATATTGGGTGTATGGAACGGTATCTGAGCGAATTTGAACCCCTTGTTTTATGCATCACCCCACCTCACCTTTCCCGTTAAGCAGCCATAGTGTGTTTTCTAAACGTGTGACTCTGTTCTGTTTTGTAATTCAGTTCAAGTGTAGCGGTTTTTACATTCCCTCTATAAGTGATAGCTTATGATAAGTGTCTTTTTCTGTGTGACTTATTTCACTTAGAATCGTCGTACCTAACTCCACTCATCTTGCTTCTACTAGCCTTATGACATTGATTTCATGTCTGAGTGATATTCCATTGTACATAAGGACCACGACTTCTTTATCCATTTTTCTCTTTCCTGGGATATTTAAGTTGTCATGAAGTGGAGGTTCTTGTCAACAGAGCAGCCCTAAACTTTGGGGTGCCTGTGTCTTGCTGATTTTTCTTTTTCCCAATTTATACGCCCATGAGTGGACGTGCCGTACGCTCCCTAAGCTGTGTTTTTTCGATGTTTCAGGACACACCATACACTTCTCCAGAGTGGCTGCTGGCAATTAACATCCCGCCCATCAGCGTAGCAAGGCTGCCATTTCTCCATGGCCTGTCCTGCATTTCTGGTTTTGACACTTTTTGCAGCATGGCCCTTTTGGCCGATGGGAAGCGAGACTTCTTTGTAGCGCTGATTTGCCTTTCCAGGTTGCTTGGTTGGCCAAAAAGGGCGTATGCGTTTTTTCCTGAATATATTCAGGAAAAAACGCATACGCCCTTTTTGGCCAAGGGCATCATTGTCGACGTTTTGCCGCTTTTCATGTGCCTTAAAGGCGATTCGAATCTACCTCCTGAAATCTGTTTCCTGCAATTCTGCCTTGCTTTCAAATCCTCTTCGTTGCCTTCCCTCAATATATCTGTGGATGAGAGTTATCACTTATAACTCTGCGGGTTTGTGAATTGCAGTGTCCCTGAGCTCCATTTTTCAACTGTCTTTTTTGAGAGCTGGCCGCAAAAGCACGGGATTGCCTCAGGCCCTATTCTGGTTCCTGGCAGCAGGCTGAGCCTGTGGTTAATTCTTCTTCCTGATGGGAAAATAGAGTGACCTGTGCCTGTCCCAACACCTAGATCTAGTCTCTCATTGGTTGCCCCTCTTCCCGTTCATCCTCAGGACAAATTGCAACCTGTACAGAACAGGAGGTTAAAGGTGCTGATTCTCCAAGTAGGGAGATTGCTAGTGAAGTAGCTGGAATGGCGAACCCGAGCACAAGGAGATGAGAAATGAGGTGCGTTTTAGAAACCTTTCAAAATCACACGGTGTACCTTCTTCTGGGTTCCTCATGCAAGATTTCGATGTAGGAAGATGCCCTTGAACCTGGAGATTTGGGACCCATGGGATGGGTACCATGCAGTATTACTTTAAAGGGTCTGCGTTTGCTCACCCAACCTCACCCAACCTCTCAGCCCCAAGAGTGTCCACCCTTATGTCTCATCCAGCTGTGGGTCTAGATATGGTCAATCCAGGTTGCATCACAGCCCCTGAACGAATTTTGTAAGAATTTCTCTCTCTTTCACTGTCTTTGTTTTACGGGTTTTTAAAAGTAATTTATTTTTATAATGGGGTTTAGCTGCTTTTCACGGCTGTGTTTATGCGGATTTACACCCACTTGACTCACTTTCAGACAGATATCAATACATAGGTTTTAAGATTGTTACTAGTCACATATATTCTTGTGCTGTGAATAGGGGGTGTTGAGTCCAGTTCACTGAGCAAGGAGTAGGTCTTGTCTATTACATATTGGGTGTATGGAACGGTATCTGAGCGAATTTGAACCCCTTGTTTTATGCATCACCCCACCTCACCTTTCCCGTTAAGCAGCCATAGTGTGTTTTCTAAACGTGTGATTCTGTTCTGTTCTGTAATTCAGTTCAAGTGTAGCAGGTTTTTACATTCCCTCTATAAGTGATAGCTTATGATAAGTGTCTTTTTCTGTGTGACTTATTTCACTTAGAATCGTCGTACCTAAGTCCACTCATCTTGCTTCTACTAGCCTTATGACATTGATTTCATGTCTGAGTGATATTGCATTGTACATAAGGACCACAACTTCTTTATCCATTTTTCTCTTTCCTGGGATATTTAAGGTGTCATGAAGTGGAGGTTCTTGTCAACAGAGCAGCCCTAAACTTTGGGGTGCCTGTGTCTTGCTGATTTTTAGTTTTCCCAATTTATACGCCCATGAGTGGACGTGCCCTATGCTCCCTAAGCTGTGTTTTTTCGATGTTTCAGGACACACCGTACACTTCTCCAGAGTGACTGTTGGCAATTTACATCCTGCCCATCAGCGTAGCAAGGCTGCCATTTCTCCATGGCCTGTCCTGCATTTCTGGTTTTGACACTTTTTGCAGCATGGCCCTTTTGACCGATGGGAAGCGAGACTTCTTTGTAGCGCTGATTTGCGTTTTCTGGTTGCTTGGTTGGCCAAAAAGGGCGTATGCGTTTTTTCCTGAATATATTCAGGAAAAAACGCATACGCCCTTTTTGGCCAAGGGCATCATTGTCGACGTTTTGCCGCTTTTCATGTGCTTTAAAGGCGATTCGAATCTACCTCCTGAAATCTGTTTTCTGCAATTCTGCCTTGCTTTCAAATCCTCTTCGTTGCCTTCCCTCAATATATCTGTGGATGAGAGTTATCATTTATAACTCTGCGGGTTTGTGAATTGCAGTGTCCCTGAGCTCCATTTTTCAACTCGCTTTTTTGGGAGCTGGCCGCAAAAGCACGGGATTGCCTCAGGCCCTATTGTGCTTCTGGGCGGCAGGCTGAGCCTGTGATTAATTCTTCTTCCTGATGGGAAATTAGAGTGACCTGTGCCTGTCCCAACACCTAGATCTAGTCTCTCATTGGTTGCCCCTCTTCCCGTTCATCCCCAGGACAAATTGCAACCTGTACAGAACAGGAGGTTAAAGGTGCTGATTCTCCAAGTAGGGAGATTGCTAGTAAAGTAGCTGGAATGGCGAACCCGAGCACAAGGAGATGAGAAATGAGGTGCGTTTTAGAAACCTTTCAAAATCACACGGTGTACCATCTTCTGTGTTTCTCATGCATGTTTTCGATGTAGGAAGATGCCCTTGAACCTGGAGACTTGGGACACATGGGATGGGTACCACGCAGTATTACTTTAAAGGGTCTGCGTTTGCTCACCCAACCTAACCCAACCTTTCAGCCCCAAGAGTGTCCACCCTTATGTCTCATCCAGCTGTGCGTGTAGATATGGTCAATCCAGGTTGCATCACAGCCTCTGAACGAATTTTGTAAGAATTTCTCTCTCTTTCACTGTCTTTGTTTTACGGGTTTTTAAAAGTAATTTATTTTTATAATGGGGATTAGCTGCTTTTCACGGCTGTGTTTATGCGGCTTTACACCCACTTGACTCACTTCCAGACATATATCAATACATAGGTTTTAAGATTCTTACTAGTCACATATATTCTTGTGCGGTGAATAGGGGGTGTTGAGTCCAGTTCACTGAGCAAGGAGTAGGTCTTTTCTATTACATATTGGGTGTATGGAACGGTATCTGAGCGAATTTGAACCCCTTGTTTTATGCATCACCCCACGTCACCTTTCCCGTTAAGCAGCCATAGTGTGTTTTCTAAACGTGTGACTCTGTTCTGTTTTGTAATTCAGTTCAAGTGTAGCGGTTTTTACATTCCCTCTATAAGTGATAGCTTATGATAAGTGTCTTTTTCTGTGTGACTTATTTCACTTAGAATCGTCGTACCTAAGTCCACTCATCTTGCTTCTACTAGCCTTATGACATTGATTTCATGTCTGAGTGATATTGCATTGTACATAAGGACCACAACTTCTTTATCCATTTTTCTCTTTCCTGGGATATTTAAGGTGTCATGAAGTGGAGGTTCTTGTCAACAGAGCAGCCCTAAACTTTGGGGTGCCTGTGTCTTGCTGATTTTTAGTTTTCCCAATTTATACGCCCATGAGTGGACGTGCCCTATGCTCCCTAAGCTGTGTTTTTTCGATGTTTCAGGACACACTGTACACTTCTCCAGAGTGGCTGTTGGCAATTTACATCCCGCTCATCAGCGTAGCAAGGCTGCCATTTCTCCATGGCCTGTCCTGCATTTCTGGTTTTGACACTTTTTGCAGCATGGCCCTTTTGACCGATGGGAAGCGAGACTTCTTTGTAGCGCTGATTTGCCTTTCCAGGTTGCTTGGTTGGCCAAAAAGGGCGTATGCGTTTTTTCCTGAATATATTCAGGAAAAAACGCATACGCCCTTTTTGGCCAAGGGCATCATTGTCGACCTTTTGCCGCTTTTCATGTGCTTTAAAGGCGATTCGAATCTACCTCCTGAAATCTGTTTTCTGCAATTCTGCCTTGCTTTCAAATCCTCTTCGTTGCCTTCCCTCAATATATCTGTGGATGAGAGTTATCATTTATAACTCTGCGGGTTTGTGAATTGCAGTGTCCCTGAGCTCCATTTTTCAACTCGCTTTTTTGGGAGCTGGCCGCAAAAGCGCGGGATTGCCTCAGGCCCTATTGTGCTTCTGGGCGGCAGGCTGAGCCTGTGATTAATTCTTCTTCCTGATGGGAAATTAGAGTGACCTGTGCCTGTCCCAACACCTAGATCTAGTCTCTCATTGGTTGCCCCTCTTCCCGTTCATCCCCAGGACAAATTGCAACCTGTACAGAACAGGAGGTTAAAGGTGCTGATTCTCCAAGTAGGGAGATTGCTAGTAAAGTAGCTGGAATGGCGAACCCGAGCACAAGGAGATGAGAAATGAGGTGCGTTTTAGAAACCTTTCAAAATCACACGGTGTACCATCTTCTGAGTTTCTCATGCATGTTTTCGATGTAGGAAGATGCCCTTGAACCTGGAGACTTGGGACCCATGGGATGGGTACCACGCAGTATTACTTTAAAGGGTCTGCGTTTGCTCACCCAACCTAACCCAACCTTTCAGCCCCAAGAGTGTCCACCCTTATGTCTCATCCACCTGTGCGTGTAGATATGGTCAATCCAGGTTGCATCACAGCCTCTGAACGAATTTTGTAAGAATTTCTCTCTCTTTCACTGTCTTTGTTTTATGGGTTTTTAAAAGTAATTTATTTTTATAATGGGGTTTAGTTGCTTTTCACGGCTGTGTTTATGCGGCTTTACACCCACTTGACTCACTTCCAGACATATATCAATACATAGGTTTTAAGATTCTTACTAGTCACCTATATTCTTGTGCGGTGAATAGGGGGTGTTGAGTCCAGTTCACTGAGCAAGGAGTAGGTCTTGTCTATTACATATTGGGTGTATGGAACGGTATCTGAGCGAATTTGAACCCCTTGTTTTATGCATCACCCCACCTCACCTTTCCCGTTAAGCAGCCATAGTGTGTTTTCTAAACGTGTGACTCTGTTCTGTTCTGTAATTCAGTTCAAGTGTAGCGGTTTTTACATTCCCTCTATAAGTGATAGCTTATGATAAGTGTCTTTTTCTGTGTGACTTATTTCACTTAGAATCGTCGTACCTAACTCCACTCATCTTGCTTCTACTAGCCTTATGACATTGATTTCATGTCTGAGTGATATTCCATTGTACATAAGGACCACGACTTCTTTATCCATTTTTCTCTTTCCTGGGATATTTAAGTTGTCATGAAGTGGAGGTTCTTGTCAACAGAGCAGCCCTAAACTTTGGGGTGCCTGTGTCTTGCTGATTTTTCTTTTTCCCAATTTATACGCCCATGAGTGGACGTGCCGTACGCTCCCTAAGCTGTGTTTTTTCGATGTTTCAGGACACACCATACACTTCTCCAGAGTGGCTGCTGGCAATTAACATCCCGCCCATCAGCGTAGCAAGGCTGCCATTTCTCCATGGCCTGTCCTGCATTTCTGGTTTTGACACTTTTTGCAGCATGGCCCTTTTGGCCGATGGGAAGCGAGACTTCTTTGTAGCGCTGATTTGCCTTTCCAGGTTGCTTCGTTGGCCAAAAAGGGCGTATGCGTTTTTTCCTGAATATATTCAGGAAAAAACGCATATGCCCTTTTTAGCCAAGGGCATCATTGTCGACCTTTTGCCGCTTTTCATGTGCCTTAAAGGCGATTCGAATCTACCTCCTGAAATCTGTTTCCTGCAATTCTGCCTTGCTTTCAAATCCTCTTCGTTGCCTTCCCTCAATATATCTGTGGATGAGAGTTATCACTTATAACTCTGCGGGTTTGTGAATTGCAGTGTCCCTGAGCTCCATTTTTCAACTGTCTTTTTTGAGAGCTGGCCGCAAAAGCACGGGATTGCCTCAGGCCCTATTCTGGTTCCTGGCAGCAGGCTGAGCCTGTGGTTAATTCTTCTTCCTGATGGGAAAATAGAGTGACCTGTGCCTGTCCCAACACCTAGATCTAGTCTCTCATTGGTTGCCCCTCTTCCCGTTCATCCTCAGGACAAATTGCAACCTGTACAGAACAGGAGGTTAAAGGTGCTGATCCTCCAAGTAGGGAGATTGCTAGTAAAGTAGCTGGAATGGCGAACCCGAGCACAAGGAGATGAGAAATGAGGTCCGTTTTAGAAACCTTTCAAAATCACACGGTGTACCTTCTTCTGGGTTCCTCATGCAAGATTTCGATGTAGGAAGATGCCCTTGAACCTGGAGATTTGGGACCCATGGGATGGGTACCATGCAGTATTACTTTAAAGGGTCTGCGTTTGCTCACCCAACCTCACCCAACCTCTCAGCCCCAAGAGTGTCCACCCTTATGTCTCATCCAGCTGTGGGTCTAGATATGGTCAATCCAGGTTGCATCACAGCCCCTGAACGAATTTTGTAAGAATTTGTCTCTCTTTCACTGTCTTTGTTTTACGGGTTTTTAAAAGTAATTTATTTTTATAATGGGGTTTAGCTGCTTTTCACGGCTGTGTTTATGCGGATTTACACCCACTTGACTCACTTCCAGACAGATATCAATACATAGGTTTTAAGATTGTTACTAGTCACATATATTCTTGTGCGGTGAATAGGGGGTGTTGAGTCCAGTTCACTGAGCAAGGAGTAGGTCTTGTCTATTACATATTGGGTGTATGGAACGGTATCTGAGCGAATTTGAACCCCTTGTTTTATGCATCACCCCACCTCACCTTTCCCGTTAAGCAGCCATAGTGTGTTTTCTAAACGTGTGATTCTGTTCTGTTCTGTAATTCAGTTCAAGTGTAGCAGGTTTTTACATTCCCTCTGTAAGTGATAGCTTATGATAAGTGTCTTTTTCTGTGTGACTTATTTCACTTAGAATCGTCGTACCTAAGTCCACTCATCTTGCTTCTACTAGCCTTATGACATTGATTTCATGTCTGAGTGATATTGCATTGTACATAAGGACCACAACTTCTTTATCCATTTTTTTCTTTCCTGGGATATTTAAGGTGTCATGAAGTGGAGGTTCTTGTCAACAGAGCAGCCCTAAACTTTGGGGTGCCTGTGTCTTGCTGATTTTTAGTTTTCCCAATTTATACGCCCATGAGTGGACGTGCCCTATGCTCCCTAAGCTGTGTTTTTTCGATGTTTCAGGACACACCGTACACTTCTCCAGAGTGGCTGTTGGCAATTTACATCCCTCTCATCAGCGTAGCAAGGCTGCCATTTCTCCATGGCCTGTCCTGCATTTCTGGTTTTGACACTTTTTGCAGCATGGCCCTTTTGACCGATGGGAAGCGAGACTTCTTTGTAGCGCTGATTTGCCTTTTCAGGTTGCTTGGTTGGCCAAAAAGGGCGTATGCGTTTTTTCCTGAATATATTCAGGAAAAAACGCATACACCCTTTTTGGCCAAGGGCATCATTGTCGACGTTTTGCCGCTTTTCATGTGCTTTAAAGGCGATTCGAATCTACCTCCTGAAATCTGTTTTCTGCAATTCTGCCTTGCTTTCAAATCCTCTTCGTTGCCTTCCCTCAATATATCTGTGGATGAGAGTTATCATTTATAACTCTGCGGGTTTCTGAATTGCAGTGTCCCTGAGCTCCATTTTTCAACTCGCTTTTTTGGGAGCTGGCCGCAAAAGCGCGGGATTGCCTCAGGCCCTATTGTGCTTCTGGGCGGCAGGCTGAGCCTGTGATTAATTCTTCTTCCTGATGGGAAGTTAGAGTGACCTGTGCCTGTCCCAACACCTAGATCTAGTCTCTCATTGGTTGCCCCTCTTCCCGTTCATCCCCAGGACAAATTGCAACCTGTACAGAACAGGAGGTTAAAGGTGCTGATTCTCCAAGTAGGGAGATTGCTAGTAAAGTAGCTGGAATGGCGAACCCGAGCACAAGGAGATGAGAAATGAGGTGCGTTTTAGAAACCTTTCAAAATCACACGGTGTACCATCTTCTGAGTTTCTCATGCATGTTTTCGATGGAGGAAGATGCCCTTGAACCTGGAGACATGGGACCCATGGGATGGGTACCACGCAGTATTACTTTAAAGGGTCTGCGTTTGCTCACCCAACCTAACCCAACCTTTCAGCCCCAAGAGTGTCCACCCTTATGTCTCATCCAGCTGTGCGTGTAGATATGGTCAATCCAGGTTGCATCACAGCCTCTGAACGAATTTTGTAAGAATTTCTCTCTCTTTCACTGTCTTTGTTTTACGGGTTTTTAAAAGTAATTTATTTTTATAATGGGGTTTAGCTGCTTTTCACGGCTGTGTTTATGCGGCTTTACACCCACTTGACTCACTTCCAGACATATATCAATACATAGGTTTTAAGATTCTTACTAGTCACCTATATTCTTTTGCGGTGAATAGGGTGTGTTGAGTCCAGTTCACTGAGCAAGGAGTAGGTCTTGTCTATTACATATTGGGTGTATGGAACGGTATCTGAGCGAATTTGAACCCCTTGTTTTATGCATCACCCCACCTCACCTTTCCCGTTAAGCAGCCATAGTGTGTTTTCTAAACGTGTGACTCTGTTCTGTTTTGTAATTCAGTTCAAGTGTAGTGGTTTTTACATTCCCTCTATAAGTGATAGCTTATGATAAGTGTCTTTTTCTGTGTGACTTATTTCACTTAGAATCGTCGTACCTAACTCCACTCATCTTGCTTCGACTAGCCTTATGACATTGATTACATGTCTGAGTGATATTCCATTGTACATAAGGACCACGACTTCTTTATCCATTTTTCTCTTTCCTGGGATATTTAAGTTGTCATGAAGTGGAGGTTCTTGTCAACAGAGCAGCCCTAAACTTTTGGGTGCCTGTGTCTTCCTGATTTTTAGTTTTCCCAATTTATACACCCATGAGTGGAGGTGCCCTATGCTCCCTAAGCTGTGTTTTTTCGATGTTTCAGGACACACCGTACACTTCTCCAGAGTGGCTGTTGGCAATTTACATCCCGCCCATCAGCGTAGCAAGGCTGCCATTTCTCCATGGCCTGTCCTGCATTTCTGGTTTTGACACTTTTTGCAGCATGGCCCTTTTGACCGATGGGAAGCGAGACTTCTTTGTAGCGCTGATTTGCCTTTCCAGGTTGCTTGGTTGGCCAAAAAGGGCATATGCGTTTTTTGCTGAATATATTCAGGAAAAAACGCATACGCCCTTTTTGGCCAAGGGCATCATTTTCCACGTTTTGCCGCTTTTCATGTGCTTGAAAGGTGATTCGAATCTACCTCCTGAAACCTGTTTCCTGCAACTCTGCCTTGCTTTCAAATCCTCTTCGTTGCCTTCCCTCAATATATTTGTGGACGAGAGTTATCATTTATAACTCTGCATGTTTGTGAATTGCAGTGCCCATGTGCTCCATTTTTCAACTGGCTTTTTTCGGAGCTGGCCGCAGAAGCGCGGGATTGCCTCAGGCACTAATCTGGTTCCCGGCGGCAGGCTGAGCCTGTGCTTAATTCTTCTTCCTGATGGGAAAATAGAGTGACCTGTGCCTGTCCCAACACCTACATCTAGTCTCTCATTGGTTGCCCCTCTTCCCGTTCATCCTCAGGACAAATTGCAACCTGTACAGAACCGGAGGTTAAAGGTGTTGATTCTCCAAGTAGGGAGATTGCTAGTAAAGTAGCTGGAATGGCGAACCCGAGCACAAGGAGATGAGAAATGAGGTGCGTTTTAGAAACCTTTCCCGATCACATGATGTACCATCTTCTGGGTTTCTCATGCATGTTTTCAATGCAGGAAGATGCCCTTAAAACTGGAGATTTGTGACCCATGGGATGGGTACCACGCAGTATTACCTTAAAGGGTCTGTGTTTGCTCACCCAACCTCACCAAACCTGTCAGCCCCAAGAGTGTCCACCCTTAGGTCTCATCCAACTGTGTGTCTAGATATTTTCAATCCAGGTTGCATCACAGCCCCTGAATGAATTTTGTAAGAATTTCTCTGTCTTTCACTGTCTTTGTTTCATGGGTTTTTAAAACTAATTTATTTTTATAATGGGGTTTAGCTGCTTTTCACAGCTGTGTTTATGCGGCTTTACACCCACTTGACTCACTTCCAGAGAGATATCAATACATAAGTTTTAAGATTCTCACTAGTCAGATATATTCTTGTGCGGTGAATAGTGGGTGTTGAGTCCAGTTCACTGAGCAAGGAGTAGGTCTTTTCTATTACATATTGGGTGTATGGAATGGTATCTGAGCTAATTTGAAACCCTTGTTTTATGCATCACCCCACGTCACCTTTCCCGTTAAGCAGCCATAGTGTGTTTTAAATGTGTGACTATGTTCTAATTTGTAATTCAATTCAAGTGTAGCGGTTTTTACATTCCCTCTATAAGTGATAGCTTTTGATAAGTGTCTTTTTCTGTGTGACTTATTTCACTTAGAATCGTCGTACCTAACTCCACTCATCTTGCTTCTACTAGCCTTATGACATTGATTTCATGTCTGAGTGATATTCCATTGTACATAAGGACCACGACTTCTTTATCCATTTTTCTCTTTCCTGGGATATTTAAGGTGTCATGAAGTGGAGGTTCTTGTCAACAGAGTAGCCCTAAACTTTGGGGTGCCTGTGTCTTGCTGATTTTTAGTTTTCCCAATTTATACGCCCATGAGTGGAAGTGTCCTATGCTACCTAAGCTGTGTTTTTTCGATGTTTCAGGACACACCGTACACTTCTCCAGAGTGGCTGTTGGCAATTTACATCCTGCCCATCAGAGTAGCAAGGCTGCCATTTCTCCATGGCCTGTCCTGCATTTGTGGTTTTGACACATTTTTCAGCATTGCCCTTTTGACCGATGGGAAGCGAGACTTCTTTGTAGTGCTGATTTGCCTTTCCAGGTTGCTTGGTTTGCCAAAAAGGGCGTATGCGTTTTTTCCTGAATATATTCAGGAAAAATCGCATACGCCTTTTTTGGCCAAGGGCATCACTGTCAACGTTTTGCCCCTTTTCTTGAGCTTTAAAGGCGATTCGAATCTACCTCCTGAAATCTGTTTCCTGCAATACTGCCTTGCTTTCAAATCCTCTTCGTTGCCTTCCCTCAATATATTTGTGGACGAGAGTTATCATTTATAACTCTGCAGGTTTGTGAATTGCAGTGCCCATGTGCTCCATTTTTCAACTGGCTTTTTTGGGAGCTGGCCGCAGAAGCGCGGGTTTGCCTCAGGCCCTATTCTGGTTCCGGGCGGCAGGCTGAGCCTGTGGTTAATTCTTCTTCCTGATGGGAAAATAGAGTGACCTGTGCCTGTCCCAACACCTAGATCTAGTCTCTCATTGGTTGCCCCTCTTCCCATTCATCCTTAAGACAAATTGCAACCTGTATGGAACAGGAGGTTAAAGGTGCTGATTCTCCAAGTAGGGAGATTGCTAGTAAAGTAGCTGGAATGGGGAACCCGAGCACACGGAGTTGAGAAATGAGGTGCGTTTTAGAAACTTTCCCAATCTCACGGTGTACCATCTTCTGGGTTTCTCATGCATGTTTTCGATGTAGGAAGATGCCTTTGAACCTGGAGATTTGGGACCCATGGGATGGGTACCACACAGTATTACTTTAAAGGGTCTGCATTTGCTCACCCAACCACACCAAACCTCTCAGCCCCAAGAGTGTCCACCCTTATGTCTCATCCAGCTGTGGGTCTAGATATGGTCAATCCAGGTTGCGTCACAGCCCCTGAATGAATTTTGTAAGAATTTCTCTCTCTTTCACTGTCTTTGTTTCATGGGTTTTTAAAACTAATTTATTTTTATAATGGGGTTTAGCTGCTTTTCACGGCTGTGTTTATGCGGCTTTACACCCACTTGACTCACTTCCAGAGAGATATCAATACATAAGTTTTACGATTCTCACTAGTCAGATATATTCTTGTGTGGTGAATAGGGGGTGTTGAGTCCAGTTCACTGAGCAAGGAGTAGGTCTTGTCTATTACATATTGGGTGTATGGAACGGTATCTGAGCTAATTTGAAACCCTTGTTTTATGCATCACCCCACGTCACCTTTCCCGTTAAGCAGCCATAGTGTGTTTTCTAAATGTGTGACTCTGTTGTGATTTTAATTCAGTTCAATTGTAGCGGTTTTTACATTCCCTTTATAAGTCATAGCTTTTGATAAGTGTATTTTTCTGTGTGACTTATTTCACTTAGAGTCGTCGTACCTAAATCCACTCATCATGCTGCTACTAGCCTTATGACATTGATTTCATGGCTGAGTGATATTCCATTGTACATAAGGACCACGACTTCTTTATCCATTTTTCTCCTTCCTGGGATATTTAAGGTTTCGTGAAGTGGAGGTTCTTGTCAACAGAGCAGCCCTAAACTTTGGGGTGCCTGAGTCTTGCTGATTTTTAGTTTTCCCAATTTATACGCCCATGAGTGGAAGTGCCCTATGCTCCATAAACTTTGTTTTTTCGATGTTTCAGGCCACACCGTATACTTCTCCAGAGTGGCTGTTGGCAATTTACATCCCGCCCATCAGCGTGGCAAGGCTCCCATTTCTCCATGGCCTGTCCTGCATTTGTGGTTTTGGCACTTTTTTCAGCATGGCCCTTTTGACCCATGGGAAGCGAGACTTCTTTTTAGCGCTGATTTTCCTTTCCAGGTTGCTTGGTTGACCAAAAAGGGCGTATGCGTTTTTTCCTGAATATATTCAGGAAAAAACGCATACGCCCTTTTTGGCCAAGGGCATCATTTTCCACGTTTTGCCGCTTTTCATGTGCTTGAAAGGCGATTCGAATCTACCTCCTGAAACCTGTTTCATGCAACTCTGCCTTGCTTTCAAATCCTCTTCGTTGCCTTCCCTCAATATATTTGTGGACGAGAGTTATCATTTATAACTCTGCAGGTTTTTGAATTGCAGTGCCCATGTGCTCCATTTTTCAACTGGCTTTTTTCGGAGCTGGCCGCAGAAGCGCGGGATTGCCCCAGGCACTAATCTGGTTCCTGGCGGCAGGCTGAGCCTGGGCTTAATTCTTCTTCCTGATGGGAAAATAGAGTGACCTGTGCCTGTCCCAACACCTAGATCTAGTCTCTCATTGGTTGCCCCTCTTCCCGTTCATCCTCAGGACAAATTGCAACCTGTACAGAACAGGAGGTTAAAGGTGTTGATTCTCCAAGTAGGGAGATTGCTAGTAAAGTAGCTGGAATGGCGAACCCGAGCACAAGGAGATGAGAAATGAGGTGCGTTTTAGAAACCTTTCAAAATCACACGGTGTACCATCTTCTGGGTTCCTCATGCAAGTTTTCGATGTAGGAAGATGCCCTTGAACCTGGAGATTTGTGACCCATGGGATGGGTACCACGCAGTATTACCTTAAAGGGTCTGTGTTTGCTCACCCAACCTCACCAAACCTGTCAGCCCCAAGAGTGTCCACCCTTAGGTCTCATCCAACTGTGGGTCTAGATATTTTCAATCCAGGTTGCATCACAACCCCTGAATGAATTTTGTAAGAATTTCTCTGTCTTTCACTGTCTTTGTTTCATGGGTTTTTAAAACTAATTTATTTTTATAATGGGGTTTAGCTGCTTTTCACAGCTGTGTTTATGCGGCTTTACACCCACTTGACTCACTTCCAGAGAGATATCAATACATAAGTTTTAAGATTCTCACTAGTCAGATATATTCTTGTGCGGTGAATAGGGGGTGTTGAGTCCAGTATACTGAGCAAGGAGTAGGTCTTTTCTATTACATATTGGGTGTATGGAACGGTATCTGAGCTAATTTGAAACCCTTGTTTTATGCATCACCCCACGTCACCTTTCCCGTTAAGCAGCCATAGTGTGTTTTAAATGTGTGACTATGTTCTAATTTGTAATTCAATTCAAGTGTAGCGGTTTTTACATTCCCTCTATAAGTGATAGCTTTTGATAAGTGTCTTTTTCTGTGTGACTTATTTCCCTTAGAATCGTCGTACCTAAGTACACGCATCTTGCGTCTACTGGCCTTATGACATTGATTTCATGGCAGAGTGATATTCCATTTTACATAAGAACCACAATTTCTTTATCCATTTTTCTCTTTCCTGGGATATTTAAGGTGTCATGAAGTGGAGGTTCTTGTCAACAGAGTAGCCCTAAACTTTGGGGTGCCTGTGTCTTGCTGATTTTTAGTTTTCCCAATTTATACGCCCATGAGTGGAAGTGTCCTATGCTACCTAAGCTGTGTTTTTTCGATGTTTCAGGACACACCGTACACTTCTCCAGAGTGACTGTTGGCAATTTACATCCTGCCCATCAGCGTAGCAAGGCTCCCTTTTCTCCATGGCCTGTCCTGCATTTGTGGTTTTGACACATTTTTCAACATAGCCCTTTTGACCGATGGGAAGCGAGACTTCTTTGTAGTGCTGATTTGCCTTTCCAGGTTGCTTGGTTGGCCAAAAAGGGCGTATGCGTTTTTTCCTGAATATATTCAGGAAAAAACGCATACGCCCTTTTTGGCCAAGGGCATCATTGTCGACGTTTTGCCGCTTTTCTTGAGCTTTAAAGGCGATTCGAATCTACCTCCTGAAATCTGTTTCCTGCAATACTGCCTTGCTTTCAAATCCTCTTCGTTGCTTTCCCTCAATATATTTGTGGACGAGAGTTATCATTTATAACTCCGCAGGTTTGTGAATTGCAGTGCCCCTGAGCTCCATTTTTCAACTCGCTTTTTTGGTAGCTGGCCGCAAAAGCGCGGGATTGCCTCAGGCCCTATTCTGGTTCCGGGCGGCAGACTGAGCCTGTGGTTAATTCTTCTTCCTAATGGGAAAATAGAGTGACCTGTGCCTGTCCCAACACCTAGATCTAGTCTCTCATTGGTTGCTCCTCTTCCCGTTCATCCTCAGGACAAATTGCAACCTGTACAGAACAGGAGGTTAAAGGTGCTGATTCTCCAAAAAGGGAGATTGCTAGTAAAGTAGCTGGAAAGGCGAACCCGAGCACAAGGAGGTGAGAAATGAGGTGCGTTTTAGAAACCTTTCCCGATCACACGGTGTACCATCTTCTGGGTTTCTCATGCATGTTTTCGATGCAGGAAGATGCCCTTGAACCTGGAGATTTGGGACCCATGGGATGGGTACCACGCAGTATTACTTTAAAGGGTCTGCGTTTGCTCACCCAACCTCACCCAACCTTTCAGCCCCAAGAGTGTCCACCCTTAGGTCTCATCCACCTGTTGGTCTAGAATTGGTCAATCCAGGTTGCATCACGGCCCCTGAACGAACTGTGTAAGAACTTCTCTCTCTTTCACTGTCTTTGTTTTACGGGTTTTTACAAGTAATTTATTTTTATAATGGGGTTTAGCTGCTTTTCACGGCTGTGTTTATGCGGCTTTACACCCACTTGACACACTTCCAGAGAAATATCAATACATAGGTTTGAAGATTCTTACTAGTCAGATATATACTTGTGTGGTGAATAGGGGATGTTGAGTCCAGTTCACTGAGCAAGGAGTAGGTCTTGTCTATTACATATTGGGTGTATGGAACGGTATCTGTGCTAATTTGAAACCCTTGTTTTATGCATCACCCCACCTCACCTTTCCCGTTAAGCAGCCATAGCGTGTTTTCTAAACGTGTGACTCTGTTCTCTTTTGTAATTCAGTTCAAGTGTAGCAGTTTTTACATTCCCTCTATAAGTGATAGCTTACGATAAGTGTCTTTTTCTGTGTGACTTATTTCACTTAGAGTCGTCGTACCTAAATCCACTCATCATGCTGCTACTAGCCTTATGACATTGATTTCATGTCTGAGTGATATTCCATTGTACATAAGGACCACAAATTCTTTATCCATTTTTCTCTTTCCTGGGATATTTAAGGTGTCATGAAGTGGAGGTTCTTGTCAACAGAGCAGCCCTAAACTTTGTGGTGCCTGTGTCTTGTGATTTTTAGTTTTCCCAATTTATACGCCCATGAGTGGAAGTGCCCTATGCTCCCTAAGCTGTGTTTTTTCGATGTTTCAGTACACACCGTACACTTCTCCAGAGTGGCTGTTGGCAATTTACATACCGCCCATCAGCGTGGCAAGGCTCCCATTTCTCCTTGGCCTGTCCTGCATTTGTGGTTTTGACACTTTTTTCAGCATGGCCCTTTTGACGGATCAAAAGCGAGACTTCTTTGTAGCGCTGATTTGCCTTTCCAGGTTGCTTGGTTGGCCAAAAAGGGCGTATGCGTTTTTTCCTGAATATATTCAGGAAAAAACGCATACGCCCTTTTTGGCCAAGGGCATCATTGTCGACGTTTTGCCGCTTTTCATGTGCTTTAAAGGCGATTCGAATCTACCTCCTGAAATGTGTTTCCTGCAGTTCTGCCTTGCTTTCAATTCCTCTTCGTTGCCTTCCCTCAATATATTTGTGGACGAGAGTTATCATTTATAACTCTGCAGGTTTGTGAATTGCAGTGCCCATGTGCTCCATTTTTCAACTGGCTTTTTTGGGAGCTGGCCGCAGAAGTTCGGGATTGCCTCAGGCCCTATTCTGGTTCCGGGCGGCAGGCTGAGCCTGTGGTTATTTCTTCTTCCTGATGGGAAAATAGAGTGACCTGTGCCTGTCCCAACACCTAGATCTAGTCTCTCATTGGTTGCCCCTCTTCCCGTTCATCCTCAGGACAAATTGCAACCTGTATGGAACAGGAGTTTAAAGGTGCTGTTTCTCCATGTAGGGAGATTACTAGTTAAGAAGCTGGAATGGCGAACCCGAGCACAAGGAGATGAGAAATGAGGTGCGTTTCAGAAACCTTTCCCGATCAGACAGTGTACCATGATCTGGGTTACTCATGCATGTTTTTGATGTAGGAAGATGCCCTTGAACCTGGAGATTTGGGACCCATGGGATGGGGACCACGCAGTATTACTTTAAAGGGTCTGCGTTTGCTCACCCAACCTCACCAAAACTCTCAGCCCCAAGAGTGTCCACCCTTATGTCTCATCCAGCTGTGGGTCTAGATATGGTCAATCCAGGTTGCATCACAACCCCTGAACGAATTTTGTAAGAATTACTCTCTCTTACACTGTCTTTGTTTTACGGGTTTTTAAAAGTAATTTATTTTTAAAATGGGTTTTAGCTGCTTTTCACGGCTGTGTTTATGCCGCTTTACACTCACTTGACTCTCTTCCAGAGAGAGATCAATACATAGGTTTTCAGATTCTTACTACTCAGATATATTCTTGTGCGCTGAATAGGGGGTGTTGAGTCTAGTTCACTGAGCAAGGAGTAGGTCTTGTCTACTACATATTGGGTTTATGGAACGGTATCTGAGCTAATTTGAAACCCTTGTTTTATGCATCACCCCACCTCACCTTTCCCGTTAAGCAGCCATAGTGTGTTTTTAAAATGGGTGACTGTGTTCTGTTTTGTAATTCAGTTTAAGGCTAACGGTTTTTACATTCCCTCTATAAGTGATATCTTATGATAAGTGTCTTTTTCTGTGTGACTTATTTCACTTAGAATCGTCGTACCTAAATCCACTCATCATGCTGCTACTAGCCTTATGATATTGATTTCATGGCTGAGTGATATTCCATTGTACATAAGTACCACAACTTCTTTACCATTTTTCTCATCCCTGGGATATTTAAGATGTACACAAGTGGAGGTTCTTGTAACCAGAGCAGCCCTAAACTTTGGGGTGCCTGTGTCTTGTTGATTTTAATTTTTCCAATTTATACGCCCATGAATGGATGTGCCCCTTTCTCTCTAGCTGTGTTTTTTAGATGTTTTAGGAAACACCGTACCGTTCTCCAGAGTCGCCATTGGCAATTTACATCCCGACCATCAGTGTAACAATGCTCCCTTTCCTCCCTGGCCTCTCCTGTATTTTTTTTACACTTTTTTAGGAAGGCCCTTTTGACCGATGGGAAGTGAGACTTCTTTGTAGTGCTGCATTGCATTTCCGGCTTGCTTGGTTGGCCAAAAAGGGCCTATGCGTTTTTTCCTGAATTTATTCAGAAAAAAAACACATATGCTCTTTTTGGCCATGTGCATCGTTGTCGACTTTTGGCCGCTTTTCATGTGCTTTAGGGGCTATTCGAATCTAACTCCTGAAATCTGTTTCCTGCAATTCTGCCTTGCTTTCCAATCCTGTTCGTTGCCTTCCCTCAATATAGTTTTGGACGATAGTTATAATTTATAACTTTGCAGGTTTGTGAATTGCAGTGCCCCTGAGCTCCATTTTTCAACTCGCTTTTTTGGGAGCTGTCCGCAGAACCGCTGCTTTGCTTCTGGCCCTACTCTGGTTCCCGGTGGCAGGCTAAGCCTTTGCTTAATTCTTCTTCCTGATTGGAAATTAGAGTGACATGTGCCTGTCCGAACATCTAGGGCTTGGCTCTCCTTGTTTCTCCTCCTTCCCCTTCTTCCTTTCGAAAAATTCCAAATTTTGTGCAACTGGATGTTGAAGGTGCTGACATCCTCAGGTGGGGAGATTTTAAGGAAAAAGGCTGGAGGTGTGACCCCAACAACCAGGAAATTAGGAGTTTTGGTGCCTTTTCCAAAATCTCCCTGATCCAACCGTGTTCCATCTTCTGGGTGTCACAGGCATGTTTTAGCTGTAGGAAAGGTCCCGTGTATGTAAGGAGAACACCAGGGATTTTTCCAAATCAGTGTCTCCCCGAACTCCAATCTGGGGAATTTTTAAGCTACTGGTACATGTGTGTTCATTAAGGGACTTGGGCCGTAGGCAGAGTCCGAACTTTAGATGATTGAAGTCTTCAGGTTCAGAAACGCTCACCATCGGCCTCCTTTAGTTTCCATTTTATCTGTAGTTGATAGATGATGTCGATATAGATATCTATTGTTTTTCAGATTATTTCCCCTTAGGGGTCATTACAAAATATTGAGTATAGTTCCCTGTGTTATACAGTAGTTCCTTGTTGATGATATATTTTATACATAGCAGTGTGTATATGTTAATCTGAAACTGTTAATTTATCCCTCCTCCCACCTTTCCCCTTTGGTAATAAAAAATATAAGATTTTATACTTCTCAGAAATCTAGGAGCTGAAAGAGAGGTATCATTTTCAATGGAAAATCAGTCAAAACAAGGTTGAAACTTCAACCAAGATTATTAGATGTACATCCTTGGAAAGAAATCACTGCATTTCTCTACTGTTGACCTGACAAATAAGACAAACCCCTCCACTGAACTTGCTTATAATAAAGTGATGGAAATATCAAATGGAAGTGTTAGAAACATCTTATTTTACACGAGCCTTATACACTGCTCTATGTTAATTACAGTTTGGCTCGCACATCTGTTCTTTGAAGTTACAATGTTCTCAAATTCTGTTACTGATCCTGCAGAGTGGGCCCCAACAAGGGTCTCCCTGCCTAGTGTCATTGGAGCCAACAGATCGAGACTGACTTTGGTTCAGAAGCAAAGGAAAACTTTATATTTTGATCAGAGAATGGAGAGGTGAGAGTGTGTGCTTCCCTGCGGGTTGTGGGCCGGGCTGCTGTGTAGAGATCCTGGCACCGTCAGCGGGAGGGAGGGGGCGGAGCTCTCGAGGGCCGGGTTGGCTGGAGCTCAGGCTCTATGTCGCAGAGTCTGCACGGGGCCCCACGAGCTGAGGTGTCGGCCCAGCCATTTTGCACTAGGAAATCGGGTCTGAAGTGTCGGGTGTGGGACCTCTGCATGTGGAAACCTAGGAGCAAGTGAAATTAGACAAAGCACAAAGGAAAAAATGGTTAGACTTTATTTTATTGCCCAGATTCTATTTTCATCTCCCAGGAATTTTTCATGGGCTTTGCCAGTGACAAAGCCCTCCTCTGCCTTTTGTCCCATTCCTCATTCTTGGGGTGCTGAGGGTGCAGACACCTCTTCTGTAAATGCTTCGTGCTGAGTTGGGTGTCCTCATACCCGGGGCGAGGGGGAGGACTTCTCCCAAGCAGCCTCCAGGTGAGGTTGATTGTCCCCAGGCCTCCTCCCTCACTGCTCGTCTGCCTGAGCACCAGCATTGGAAGTTTTATAGATTCTAATGACCTTTAAGGGTCCAGGAAAGAGATGTGCAGAGACGCTGGGGGTGGGGTGGGCCGTTTTACCATGCTCCACATTGGTTCGGCCCCCTTAGGCTGACAGTTCCTGCTAGCCTAGATGCTCTGACCAGTACTCTGCGCTTTCTTCAGTTAGGCCACTGAATTAACGTACAAACAACACCAGGTGTCAGAGCCCTGCTTGCTCAACTCCCAGACAGTCCAGGGCCGGTGGTGATCCAGGACCTTCACGGCCACTCAGTCAACGGCCTTTTGAAGTAGCCAGGAGTGCAGCCGGTCTCATTGGCCGCCGTCACCGCGGTGTCTGTAGGCTTTTCTATGGTGGCAGCGTTATTTACGGTTCCCCTGCCAAGTTTATTAGCTCCGCTCTGGGTGCAGTAAGTCCTGTAAGCAATAGTCTGCTCTTTTGGGACACACTCTTGTTGTTTTCTGAGAGAAGCTCCAGGTCAAGTGATGGTCAAACGAGTCGTCATGGGGGCCCATTGCTCCAGGTTTTCTCTCTGGAGGTTGGTGTTGGAGGGCCTCCTCACTCGAGGTCATTGTGCCCACGGAGCAATCCCTGCAACTTCAGGGCATGGTGGGTGGTTAGGATCACCAAGTGGCGTCCTTTTCCCTTAGGAGGGAGCTGGCCTTGCGGGCTGCTGATTTCCAGGTTTTTAGATACCCCCAGTATCCTGGTCGGATGGGGTGGCTGGCCAATGCCTGGAGGGCATTCTTGCATTGTTCCATTTCAAGTGGTCCCAGTTTTTGCACTAATACTCCAAGGGCGATTCGCCTTGGACCAGGAATGTAAAGGTCAAAGGGTTTAGCTAACTTAGGGAGGTCCAGGGCAAGGATCTGAACTGACTGCTCTTTCCATTCTTGAAAGGCCGCTTCTGGATTCTATTCAAAAGGATCATCATCTTTTCCTTTCAGTGTTTCATATAGAGGCCCAGCTATTAGACTGTAGTTAGGGATCCAGATGCAGCAAACCCCGGTCTCCCCAGGAACCCCTAAGCTGTCTTCTAGTTTCAGGAAGGGTGAGGCTGCAAATGGCTTCTTCCCTTTCCTGGGGTGGGCTTCTCCGACATTCTGAGCGAATGAAGCCCAGGAAGGTCACCTTAGTTTGTGATATTTGAGCCTTTTTCTTGGACACCTTCTATCTTTTATTGGCTAGGTAGTTCAGAGGCCTCCTTAGTCGGGCTGGTGATCAGAATGTCATCTGCATATTGAAGGAGGGTTCCCTTCTCCAGAGGTAGATTTTTTAGGTCTTTAGCTAACATTTCCCCAAAGATGGTGTGGGAATTTTTGAACCCCTGGGGCAGGACGGCCCAGCAGTATTGTTTTTGTTGTATGTTGAGTCCTGCCACTCACAGCCAAAATTTCTTGTGACTCTGGGACGAATGGAATACAGAAGAAGGCATCATTGAAGTCTAATACAGAATACCATGTCCTGGTGGATGGTAGAATGACCAGCAGGGTGTAGGAATTAGGAACTACTAGATGTATATCCTCTGTGGCTTCACTGACTGTCCTGGCGTCCTCTACCAGGTCCCCAGCAGCTCACGGGGCTCTTGTGGTCAGGTCCCTCCCAGGATATGGAGCTCACCTGGGCAGGTACCCAGCAGCCCACGGGGCTGTGGTGGTTAGGCCCCTCCCAGGATATGGAGCTCACCTGGGCAGGTACCCAGCAGCCCATGGGGCCATCATGGTCAGGCCCCTCCCAGGATATGGAGCTCACCTGGGCAGGTACGCAGCAGCCCACGGGGCTCTCGTGGGCATGCCCCTCCCTGGATATGGAGCTCCCGTGGACAGGTACCCCGACAGGGCTGGGCACACAGGAACTGTGCATATAGCCCTCATTGCAGAGCACCCCCAGCACACCTGTCACTCAGAGCTGACACAGAGCACCTCAGAGCAGAGCTTGAACTAATAAACAGCAGCTCCAACAGGTCTGTGACCCTAGGCTTCACTCTGTGCGGCCTCCCTCTGCCTGGTCTTCTAGGGGCTTCCACAGCAGCCGGGGCACCAGGCCTCTGTCTCCACCCACCACCCCTCCTCTCCCTGACTCCTGGGTTCCTCTCATTAGCAGAGGGTCTTCTTGAAGTTGTCTCCCACTCCTGGACCAGATAAAATGATTAGAAAACAAGCCAGGGCTGCCGCCCCTTATCTATCCTGACTCTCGGGACCCTACACCTGTTCCTTGGATCTGGCCGGTGCAGCAAGGCCCATTTTCTGCAAATCTGAGCCCCTGAGGGGCGAGGATTGGCTGACCTGGGCAGCCTGACCCGGCCGGCCAGCCCTTCCCAGGTGTGCCTGGGTTGAGGTCAATATAAACACCCCTCCAGGCAGCAAAAGCCTCTGCAGCTGTGCCTGACGCCATATTCTCTGCCCCGTCAGCAGTCTCGGGGTTGGGCTGGTGGGAGGCAGTAGGGCCCACGGCTCTATGAGTGGCCCGTTGTGACTGGGGCTCTACTGGACTTTCTGCAGGAGTTGCCGGGCTGCCACCTGCTAAAGAAGAGGATGTGTCACCCATACTTGCTGCTGGAATTTCTCCCCGGGCAGAGGTAAGGAAGGAAAAAAGCAGTGGGGGCCGGGACAGGAGGGGTACCTCAGGCAGGGAAATGGAAAGTTTCCAGACGAGCGCCCGGGGCCAGGACCATCCTGGCTGGCCTGCAGGCACCAAGTCGGCCTGCGTGCTGTCGCTGGTGTGACTCCAAGCCCCTTCCTCTAGTTTTTAGTCTTTGCACACATTCAGGTGTTTTACCTGGGAACGGTGGGAAAAGTTCAGCAGCAGCTGGCCTGGGGCTCAGCTCACGTTTAGTCAGAGACGCCTCCTCACGGTCCCCCAGCTTTGCAATGAGGCCGCTCCTTGTGTGGGGGCTGCTGGCTGCATGGGAGATGATTCCCCACCTGTGACCAACTTAAGAATTGTTTACCACTGGAGCAAGTGCGCTGATAGGGTTTTCCTCTGTATGACCAGTGGGTTCAGTTTTTTTTTTTTTTCTTTTTTGGTTCAAGGTAAGTTTTATTCCTCTTTTTGTATTTATGGATATAAGCATGGAAATCATTCATTCATATAAATACGTCTATGGGAAGGACAGAACTTTTTTTTCTGTTTTATTTTCTTAAGTATTATTTATTTTTTAATTTTTGAATTTATTTTATTCATTTTTTTATACAGCAGGCTCTTATTGGTTATCTATTTTATACATATAAGTGTATATGTGTCAATCCCAGGGTTGCAATTCATCCCACCACCACCACCCTGCCACTTTCCCCCCTTGGTGTCCATACATTTGTTCTCTACATCTGTGTCTCTATTTCTGCCTTGCAAACCAGTTCATCTTTACCATTTTTCTAGGTTCTACATGTATGCGTTAATATACGATATTTGTTTTTCTCTTTCTGACTTACTTCACTCTGTATGACAGTCTCTAGATCTATCCACGTCTCTACAAATGACCCAATTTCATTCCTTTTTATGGCTGAGTAATATTCCATTTTATATATGTAGCACATCTTTTCCGTTCGTCTGTCTATGGGCATTTAGGTTGCTTCCATGACCTGGCTATTGTAAATAGTGCTGCAATGAATATTGTGGTGAATATGTCTTTTTGAATTATGGTTTTCTCTGGGTATATGGCCAGTAGTGGGATTGCTGGGTCATATGGTTATTCTATTTTTAGTTTTTTAAGGAACCTCCATACTGTTCTCCATAGTGACTGTATCAATTTACATTCCCACAAATAGTGTAAGAGGGTTCCCTTTTCTCCACACCCTCTCCAGCATTTGTTGTTTGTAGATTTTCTGATGATGCCCATTCTAACTCGTGTGAGGTGATACCTCATTGTAGTTTTGGTTTATATTTCTCTAATAATTAGTGATGTTGAGTAGCTTTTCATGTGTTTCTTGGTCATCTGTATGTCTTCTTGGGACAAATGTCTATTTACGTCATCTGCCCATTTTTGGATTGGTTTGTTTGTTTTTTTACTGTTGAGCTGCATGAGCTGTTTATATACATTGGAGATTAATCCTTTGTCCATTGATTCGTTTGCAAATATTTTCTCCCATTCTGAGGGTTGTCTTTTCGTCTTGTTTGTAGTTTCCTTTGCTTTGCAAAAGCTTTTAGGTTTCATTTGCTTCCATTTGTTTTTTTTTTTTTTTTTTTTATTCCATTACTCTAGGAGGTGGATCAAAAAATATCTTGCTGTGATTTATGTCAAAGAGTATTCTTCCTATGTTTTCCTCTAAGAGTTTTATAGTGTCCGGTCTTACATTTCGGTCTCTAATCCATTTGGAGTTTATTTTTTGTGTATGGTGTTAGGGAGTGTTCTAATTTCATTCTTTTACATGTAGCTGTCCATTTTTCCCAGCACCACTTATTGAAGAGACTGTCTTTTCTCCATTGTATACCCTTGCCTCCTTTGTCATAGATTAGTGGGCCATAGGTGTGTAGGTTTATCTCTGGGCTTTCTTTCTTTTTTTTTTTTTTTCTTTACATCTTTATTGGAGTATAATTGCTTTACAATTGTGTGTTAGTTTCTGCTGTATAAAAAAGTGAATCAGCTATGCGTATACATATAACACCATATCCCCTCCCTCTTGCACCTCCCTCTCACTCCCTTATCCCACCCTTTTAGGTGGTCACAAAGCACAGAGCTGATCTCCCTGTGCTATGTGGCTGCTTCCCAGTAGCTATCAATTTTACATTTGGTAGTGTATATATGTCCATACCACTCTCTCACTTTGTCCCAGCTTACCCTTCCCTCTCCCCATGTCCTCAAGTCCTTTCTCTACGTCTGTGTCCTTAATCCTTTCCTGCCCCTAGGTTCTTCATAAACTTTTTTTTTTTAGATTCCATATATATGTGTTAGCATATGGTATTTGTTTTTCTCTTTCTGACTTACTTCACTCTGTAGGACAGACTCTAGATCCATCCACCTCACTAAAAATAACTCAATTTCGTTTCTTTTTATGGCTGAATAATGTTCCATCGTATATATGTGCCACATCTTCTTTTTCCATTTATCTGTTGATGGACACTTAGGTTGCTTCCATGTCCTGGCTATTGTAAATAGAGCTACAGTGAACATTGTGGTACATGACTCTTTTTGAATTATGGTTTTCTCAGGGTAAATGTCCAGGAGTGGGTTTGCTGGGTTGTATGGTAGTTCTATTTTTAGTTTTTAAGGAAGCCCCATACCGTTCTCCCTAGTGGCTATATCAATTTACATTCCCACCTACAGTGCAAGAGGGTTCCCTTTTCTCCAATAAATGCCTCTCCAGCATTTACTGTTGGTAGATTTTTTGATGATGGCCATTCTGACTGGTGTGAGGTGATACCTCACTGTAGTTTTGATTTGCATTTCTCTAATGATTAGTGATGCTCAGCATCCTTTCATGTGTTTGTTGGCAACCTGTATATCTTCTTTGGAGAAATTTCTATTTAGGTCTTCTGCCCATTTTTGGATTGGGTTGTTTGGTTTTGTGATATTGAGCTACATGAGCTGCTTTTTGTAGATTAATCCTTTGCCATTTGCTTCATTTGAAAATATTTTCTCCCATTCTGATGGTTGTCTTTTCATCTTGCTTAAGTTTTCCTTTGCTGTGCAAAAGAATTTATGTTTCATTCGGTCCCATTTTTTAATTTTTGTTTTTATTTCCATTTCTCTAGGAGGTGGGTCAAAAAGGATCTTGCTGTGATTTATGTCATAGACTGTTCTGCTTATGTTTTCTTCTAAGAGTTTTATAGTGGCTGGTCTTATATTTAGGTCTCTAATCCATTTTGAGTTACTTTTGTGTATGGTGTTAGGGAGTGTACTAATTTCATTCTTTTACATGTAGCTGTCCAGTTTTCCCAGCACCACTTACTGAAGACACTGTCTTTTCTCCATTGTATACCCTTGCCTCCTTTGTCATAGGTACGTGGGTTTATCTCTGTGCTTTCTATCCTTTTCTATTGACCTATATTTCTGTGTTTGTGTCAGTACCATATTATCTTGATTACTGTAGCTTTGTAATATAGTCTGAAGTCTGGAAGTCTGATTCCTCCAGCTCTTTTTTTTCCCCCTCAAGACTGCTTTGGCTATCCAGGGTCTTTTGTGTCTCCCTACAAATTTTAAGATTTTTTTTCTTGTTCTGTAGAAAATGCCAAAGGTATTTTGATCGGGATTGCATTGAATCTGTAGATTGCTTTGGGTAGTATAGTCATTTTCACAATATTGATTCTTCTAATCCAAGGACATGGTATATGTCTCCATCTGTTTATATCATCTTTGATTTCTTTCATCAGTGTCTTATAGTTTTCTGAGTACAGGTCTTTTACTTCCTTAGGTAGGTTTATTCCTAGGTATTTTATTCTTTTTGTTGCAGTGGTAATGGGATTGTTTCCTTAATTTCTCTTTCTGATCTTTCATTGTTAGTGTATAGGAATGCAAGCAATTTCTGTGCATTAATTTTGTATCCTGCAACTTTACCAAATTCATTGATTAGCTCCAGTGGTTTTCTGGTGGCATCTTTAAGATTCTCTATCTATGATATCATGTCATCTGCAAACAGTGACAATTTTACTTCTTCTTTTCCGTTTTGTATTCCTTTTATTTCTTTTTCTTCTCTGATTGCCATGGCTAGGACTTCCAAAACTATGTTGAATAGCAGTGGTGAGAGTGGACATCCTCGTCTTGTTCCTGATCTTAGAGGAAACGCTTTCAGTTTTTCACCATTGAGAATGCTGTTTGCTGTGGGTTTGTCATATATGGCCTTTATTATGTTGAGGTAGTTTCCGTCTATGCCCACACTCTGCAGAGTTTTTATCGTAAATGAGTGTTGAATTTTCTCAAAATCTTTTCCTTCATCTATTGAGATGACCATATGGTTTTATTCTACAATTTGTTAATATGGTGTATCACATTGATTTGTGTATATTGAAGAATCCTTGCATCCCTGGGATAAACCCCACTTGATCATGGTGTATGATCCTTTTAATGTGTTGTTCGATTCTGTTTGCTAGTATTTTGTTGAGGATTTTTGCATCTATATTCATCAGGGATATTGGTCTATAATTTTCTTTCCTTGTAGTATCTCTGTCTGATTTTGGTATCAGGGTGATGGTGGTCTCATAGAATGAGTTTGGGAGTGTTCCTTCCCCTGCAATTGTTTTGAAGAATTTGAGAAGGTTGGGTGTTAGCTCTTCTCTAAATGTTTGATAGAATTCACCTGTAATGCCATCTGGTTCTGGACTTTTGTTTGTTGGAAGATTTTTAATCACAGTTTCAATTTCATTGCTTGTGATAGGTTTGTTCATATTTTCTATTTCTTCCTGGTTCAGTCTTAGAAGGTTATACCTTTCTAAGAATTTGTCCATTTCTTCCAGATTGTCCATTTTATTGGCACAGAGTTGCTTGTAGTAGTCTCTTAGGATGCTTTGTATTCCTGTGGTGTCTGTTGTAACTTCTCCTTTTTCACTTCTAATTTTGTTGATTTGCGTCCTCTCCCTCTTTTTCTTGAGTGTGGCTAAAGGTTGATCATTTTTGCTTATCTTCTCAAAGAACCAGCTTTTAGTTTTGATGATCTTTGCTTCCGTTTTCTTTGTTTCTATTTCATTTATTTCTGCTCTGATCTTTAGGATTTCTTTCCTTCTACTAACTTTGGGTTTTGTTCTTCTTTCTCTAGTTCCTCTAGGTGTAAGGTTAGATTGTTTATTTGAGATTTTTCTTGTTTCTTGAGGTAGGCTTGTATTGCTATAAACTTCCCTCTTAGAACTCCTTTTGCTGCATCCCATAGGTTTTGGATCATCGTGTTTTTGTTGTCATTTGTCTCTAGGTAGTTTTTGATTTCCCCTTTGATTTCTTCAGTGATCTCTTGGTTATTTAGTAACGTATTGTTTAGCCTCCATGTGTTTGTGTTTTTTACAGTTTTTTCCGTGTAATTGATTTCTAATCTCATAGCATTGTGGTCGGAACAGCTGCTTGATATGATTTCAGTTTTCTTAAATTTACTGAGGCTTTATCTGTGACCCAAGATGTGATCTATCCTGGAGAATGTTCCGTGTGCAGTTGAGAAGAACGTGTAATCTGCTGTTTTTGGATGGAATGTCCTATAAATATCAATGAACTCTATCTGGTCTATTGTGTCATTTAAAGCTTGTGTTTCCTTATTAATTTTCTGTCTGGCTGATCTCCACTGGTGTAAGTGAGCTGTTAAAGTCCCCCGCTATTATTGTGTTACTGTCGATTTCCTCTTTTATAGCTGTTAGCAGTTGCCTTATACATTGAGGTGCTCCTATGTTGGGTACATATATATTTATAATTGTTATATCTTCTTCTTGGATTGATCCCTTGACCATTATGTAGTGTCTTTCCTTGTCTCTTGTAACATTCTTTATTTTAAAGTCTATTTTATCTGATATGAGTATTGCTACTCCAGCTTTCTTTTGATTTTCATTAGCATAGAATATATTTTTCCATCGCCTCACTTTCAGTCTGTATGTGTCCCTAGGTCTGAAATGGGTCTCTTGTAGACAGCATATATATGGGTCTTGTTTTTGTATCCATTCAGCCAGTCTATGTCTTTTGGTTGGAACATTTAGTGCATTCACGTTTAAGGTAATTATCGATATGTATGTTCCTACTACTATTTTCTTAATTGTTATGGGTTTGTCTTGGTGGGTCCTTTTCTTCTCTTGTGTTTCCCACTTAGAGAAGTTCTTTTAGCATTTGGTGTAGAGCTGGTTGCATGGTGCTGAATTCTCTTAGCTTTTGCTTGTCTGTAAGGCTTTTGATTTCTCCATCAAATCTGAATGAGCTCTTTGCAGGGTGCAGTACCCTTGGTTGTAGGTTCTTCCCTTTCATCACTTTAAATTTATCATGCCACTTCCTTCTGGCTTGTAGATTTTCTGCTGAGAAATCAGCTGTTATCCTTATGGGATTTCCCTTGTATGTTATTTGTCATTTTTCCCTTGCTGCTTTCAATAATTTTTCTTTGTCGTTAATTTTTGTCAATTTGATTACTATGTGTCTTGTCATTTTTCTCCTTTGGTTTCTCCTGCCTGGGACACTCTGTGCTTCTGGACTTGGGTGGCTATTTCTTTTCCCATGCTAGGGAAGTTTTTGACCATAATCTCTTCAAATATATTCTCGGGTCCTTTCTCTCTCTCTTCTCCTTCTGGGACCCCTATAATGCGAATGTTGTTGCGTTTAATGTTGTCCCAGAGGACTCTTGGGGTGTCTTCATTTATTTTCATTCTTTTTCTTTATTCTGTTCCATGGCAGTGATTTCCACCTTTCTGTCTTCCAGGCCACTTATCCGTTCTTCTGCCACAGTTATTCTGCTACTGATTCCTTCTAGTGTATTTTTCATTTCAGTTATTACATTGTTCACCTCTGTTTGTTTGTTCTTTAACTCTTCTAGGTGTTTGTTCCTTAATTCTTCTAGGTCTTTGTTAAGCATTTCTTGTGTCTTCTCGATCTTTGCCTCCTTTCTTTTTCTAAGGTCTTGGCTCAACTTCACTATCATTATTCTGAATTCTTTTTCTGGAAGGTTCCCTATCTCCACCTCATTCCGTTTTTTTTCTGGGGTTTTATCTTGTTCCTTGATCTGGTATAAAGTCCTCTGCCTTTTCATTTTGTCTATCTTTCTGTGAATGTGGTTTTCCTTCCACAGGCTGCAGAATTGTAGTTCTTCTTGCTTCTGCTGTCTGCTCTCTGGTGGATGAGTCTATCTTAGAGGCTTGTGCAAGCTTCCTGATGGGAGGGACTGGTGGTGGGTAGAGCTGGGTGTTGCTTTGGTGGGCAGAGCTTTAATCCGCTTGTCTACGGATTAAATAAAACTTTAATAAAAAGTTGAATCTGCTTGTCTGCTGATGCATGGGGCTGGGTTCCCTCCCTGTTGGTTGTTTGGCCTGAGGCGACCCAGCACTGGAGCCTACCTTGCTCTTGGTGGGGCTAATGGCGGACTCTGGGAGGGCTCACACCAAGGAGTATTTCCCAGAACTTCTGCTGCCAGTGTTGTTGTCCTCACGGTGAGCCACAGCCACAGCCACCAGCTGCCTCTGCAGGAGACCCTCTAAAAGTAGCAGGTAGTTCTGGTCATTCCCCTACGGGGTCACTGCTCCTTCCCCTGGGTCCTGATGTGCACACTACTTTGTGTGTGCCCTCCAAGAGTGGAGTATCTGAGTGGAGTTGAGACTCTGAGACTCTGTGTGGAGTCGCACAGACTCTGGGTCCTGTGAAGCTTCGATGTTTTGTGATTCTAGAAATCCTATAGGAGACGGTCCACAGCAGGTGAAGCTAATGTTGTCAGTAGAGGTGTTGAAGCCAAAGATCTGCAGTTCCGGCTATAGGTGCCGATGTACATACAGGACAAAATCATCTCGTGTGAATGTAGTTCAGGCATGTTTAAGATGAATGCAGTCATGTTAATGCCTACCATATTCTATCTTGAGCCTCTCCTCAGGGACCTCCTCCTCAGTTCCTGAGGCTCCTGTAAGTCATGTACAGGGGACTGGAGAGTGGGCTCTGTCCAGTCTGAGCCCTGAGTTACCCTGTGTGTATCTTAGGATACTTTGTATTTCTGTGGTGTCTGTTGTAACATCATCTCTTTCATTTCAGATTTATTTGGGCCCTCTCTTTTTTAACAAAACATACTACTGTTGTCTTTTATTCTTTACAGAAGTTTAATCAGTGTTTGATCTACTATCCTTACCCTATGTATACTTTTTGCAGTGAGATTTTTACTTTTCTTTGTTTCCTTGTTACTATCAATAATTAGTGAGACTTCTTTTAAGCTACCTTCAACATTGCTTATAAAGCTGCTTTATTAGTGATGACAGAGCCTTAATGGAAGTCATGTTCTGGTTGTAAATTAGAATGCAATGTGCCAGCACAAAGCCCCTTAAGTTTATGTCTCATTACTTCTTGTTCTTTTTTTAATTTAATTTTTATTTTTTGTCAGAGCAAATTTGATTAAAATGTTTTGTTTCTTCTAGGTGTGCAAGATGTGGTTCTTTTAAACATATACATATATCTATTCTTCTTTGGATCATTTTCCCATGTAGGTTATGACACCATGTTGAGTAGTCTTGTCTTGGTATTACGTAGGTCTTTGGTGATTACATATTTCACATGTGTTTCTATATCTATCTTAACCCCAATATCCTAATGTATCCAATCCTCACACCTTTCCATTTGGTGAACCCTAAGTTTGTTTAATGAATCTGTGATTGCATTTCTCTGTGGAAATATCTTCATTGGTATCAATTTTTAGCTAAGACCTATAAGTGATATTATAGGATATGTGTCTTTTGCTTTCTGACTTAGTACAATTTGCCTGATTAACTCAAGAATCATACACAGTGCTGCAAATGGCATTGTTTTGTTTTTTTCCCTGGCTAATATTCCACCTGTACGTGTACCAGTTATTCTTTGGCCACGCACCTCTTGATGGACTTTTTGGTTGCCTCCATGTCTTGGTTATTGTAATACTGCTGCAATGCACATTTGCTTGCCTGTGTCTTTCCAGTTCTATCTCCTTATGTTATAGGCCAAGGAGTGGGCTTGCTGTATCATATGGTAGCTCAGTGTGTACGTTTTAAAGGCACCACCATTCAGTTCTCATTAGTGGCTCTTTCCAGGTTATGTCCCACTTAAAATTGAGGGTATGCATTTCTCCAAAACACCTTCAATATTTATTGTTTGTAGTTTGCTTGCTGCTGGTTATTCTAACAGGTGCGAGCTGATACCTCTGTGTGGCTGAATTTGCATGTGTCCCATAATCTGTTGAAATTGATCTTTAAAGCATGCTCTTTTTATTTATCAAACTGTGATTACAGCTTAGTTCTTCAAATTGTTTTCTTAAAGTAAGTGTCACATTTTGAAAAGTTTTGGCCACTACCTCCCTCAAGACATTTTGAGGGCAGGTTTCATTTACAGCCCTGAAGTACTTGTTCATATGAAGTGACCATTAACACAGATTTTAAAGCTGCATTTGCAGGTAACGGCCAGAGGGCGGCAGCCTTTTTACGTTCCCCAATCTGGTAACTAGGGAAAGAGTCCTTCAGCTGCAAGAGTGTCCAGCTTTATTTCTCATCCAGCTGTGGGTCTAGATATGATCAAACAAGGTTGCATCACAGCCCAGGAACGAATTATGTAAAATTTCCTCTCTCTATCACTGTCTTATTTTTTTGGGTTTTTTAAAGTTATTTAATTTAAAATGGGGATTCGCTACTTTTCACTGCTGTGTTTATGCCGCTTTACACCCACTTGACTCACTTCCAGACAGATATCAATACATAGGTTTTAAGATTCTTACTAGTCACATATATTCTTGTGCGGTGAATAGGGGGTGTTGAGTCCAGTTCACTGAGCAAGGAGTAGGTCTTGTCTATTACATATTGGGTGTATGGAACGGTATCTGAGCGAATTTGAAACCCTTGTTTTATGCATCACCCCACCTCACCTTTCCCGTTAAGCAGCCATAGTGTGTTTTCTAAACGTGTGACTCTGTTCTGTTTTGTAATTCAGTTCAAGTGTAGCGGTTTTTACATTCCCTCTATAAGTGATAGCTTATGATAAGTGTCTTTTTCTGTGTGACTTATTTCACTTAGAATCGTCGTACTTAAGTCCACTCATCTTGCGTCTACTAGCCTTATGACATTGATTTCATGTCTGAGTGATATTCCATTGTACATAAGGACCACAACTTCTTTATCCATTTTTCTCTTTCCTGGGATATTTAAGTTGTCATGAAGTGGAGGTTCTTGTCAACAGAGCAGCCCTAAACTTTGGGGTGCCTGTGTCTTGCTGATTTTTAGTTTTCCCAATTTATACGCCCATGAGTGGACGTGCCCTATGCTCCCTAAGCTGTGTTTTTTCGATGTTTCAGGACACACCGTACACTTCTCCAGAGTGGCTGTTGGCAATTTACATCCCGCCCATCAGCGTAGCAAGGCTGCCATTTCTCCATGGCCTGTCCTGCATTTCTGGTTTTGACACTTTTTGCAGCATCACCCTTTTGACTGATGGGAAGCGAAACTTCTTTGAAGTGCTGATTTGCCTTTCCAGGTTGCTTGGTTGGCCAAAAAGGGCGTATGCGTTTTTTCATGAATATATTCAGGAAAAAACGCATACGCCCTTTTTGGCCAAGGGCATCATTGTCGACGTTTTGCCGCTTTTCATGTGCTTTAAAGGCGATTGGAATCTACCTCCTGAAATCTGTTTCCTGCAATTCTGCCTTGCTTTCAAATCCTCTTCGTTGCCTTCCCTCAATATATCTGTGGATGAGAGTTATCATTTATAACTCTGCGGGTTTGTGAATTGCAGTGTCCCTGAGCTCCATTTTTCAACTCGCTTTTTTGGTAGCTGGCCGCAAAAGCGCGGGATTGCCTCAGTCCCTATTCTGGTTCCTGGCGGCAGGCTGAGCCTGTGGTTAATTCTTCTTCCTGATGGGAAAATAGAGTGACCTGGGCCTGTCCCAACACCTAGATCTAGTCTCTCATTGGTTGCCCCTCTTCCCGTTCATCCTCAGGATAAATTGCAACCTGTAGGGAACAGGAGCTTAAAGGTGCTGATTCTCCAAGTAGGGAGATTTCTAGTAAAATAGCTGGAAAGGCGAACCCGAGCACAAGAAGATGAGAAATGGGGTGCGTTTTAGACACCTTTCAAAATCACACGGTGTACCATATTCTGGGTTTCTCATGCATGTTTTAGATGTAGGAAGATGCCCTTGAACCTGGAGATTTGGGACCCATGGGATGGGTACCACACAGTATTACTTTAAAGGGTCTGCGTTTGCTCACCCAACCTCACCCAACCTCTCAGCCCCAAGAGTGTCCACCCTTATGTCTCATCCAGCTGTGGGTCTAGATATGGTCAATCCAGGTTGCATCACAGCCCCTGAACGAATTTTGTAAGAATTTCTCTCTCTTTCACTGTCTTTGTTTTACGGGTTTTTAAAAGTAATTTATTTTTATAATGGGGTTTAGCTGCTTTTCACGGCTGTGTTTATGCGGCTTTACACCCACTTGGCTCACTTCCAGAGAGATATCAATACATAGGTTATACGATTCTTACTAGTCAGATATATTCTTGTGCGGTGAATAGGGGGTGTTGAGTCCAGTTCACTGAGCAAGGAGTAGGTCTTGTCTATTACATATTGGGTGTATGGAACAGTATCTGAGCGAATTTGAAACCCTTGTTTTATGCATCACCCCACCTCACCTTTCCCGTTAAGCAGCCATAGTGTGTTTTCTAAACGTGTGACTCTGTTCTGTTTTGTAATTCAGTTCAAGTGTAGCGGTTTTTACATTCCCTCTATAAGTGATAGCTTATGATAAGTGTCTTTTTCTGTGTGACTTATTTCACTTAGAATCGTCATACCTAAATCCACTCATCTTGCTTCTACTAGCCTTATGACATTGATTTCATGTCTGAGTGATATTCCATTGTACATAAGAACTACAACTTCTTTATCCATTTTTCTCTTTCCTGGGATATTTAAGGTGTCATGAAGTGGAGGTTCTTGTCAACAGAGCAGCCCTAAACTTTGGGGTGCCTGTGTCTTGCTGATTTTTAGTTTTCCCAATTTATACGCCCATGAGTGGAGGTGCCCTATGCTCCCTAAGCTGTGTTTTTTCAATGTTTCAGGACACACCGTACACTTCTCCAGAGTGGCTGTTGGCAATTTACATCCCGCCCATCAGCGTAGCAAGGCTGCCATTTCTCCATGGCCTGTCCTGCATTTCTGGTTTTGACACTTTTTGCAGCATGACCCTTTTGACCGATGGGTAGCGAAACTTCTTTGAAGCGCTGATTTGCCTTTCCAGGTTGCTTGGTTGGCCAAAAAGGGCGTATGCGTTTTTTCCTGAATATATTCAGGAAAAAACGCATACGCCTTTTTTGTCCAAGGGCATCATTGTCGACGTTTTGCCGCTTTTCATGTGCTTTAAAGGCGATTCGAATCTACCTCCTGAAATCTGTTTCCTGCAATTCTGCCTTGCTTTCAAATCCTCTTCGTTGCCTTCCCTCAATATATCTGTGGATGAGAGTTATCATTTATAACCCTGCGGGTTTGTGAATTGCAGTGTCCCTGAGCTCCATTTTTCAACTCGCTTTTTTGGGAGCTGGCCGCAAAAGCGCGGGATTGCCTCAGGCCCTATTCTGGTTCCTGGCGGCATGCTGAGCCTGTGGTTAATTCTTCTTTCTGATGGGAAAATAGAGTGACCTGGGCCTGTCCCAACACCTAGATCTAGTCTCTCATTGGTTGCCCCTCTTCCCGTTCATCCTCAGGACAAATTGCAACCTGTAGGGAACAGGAGCTTAAAGGTGCTGATTCTCCAAGTAGGGAGATTGCTAGTAAAATAGCTGGAAAGGCGAACCCGAGCACAAGAAGATGAGAAATGGGGTGCGTTTTAGAAACCTTTCAAAATCACACGGTGTACCATCTTCTGGGTTTCTCATGCATGTTTTCGATGTAGGAAGATGCCCTTGAACCTGGAGATTTGGGACCCATGGGATGGGTACCACACAGTATTACTTTAAAGGGTCTGCGTTTGCTCACCCAACCTCTCAGCCCCAAGAGTGTCCACCCTTATGTCTCATCCAGCTGTGGGTCTAGATATGGTCAATCCAGGTTGCATCACAGCCCCTGAACGAATTTTGTAAGAATTTCTCTCTCTTTCACTGTCTTTGTTTTACGGGTTTTTAAAAGTAATTTATTTTTATAATGGGGTTTAGCTGCTTTTCACGGCTGTGTTTATGCGGCTTTACACCCACTTGGCTCACTTCCAGAGAGATATCAATACATAGGTTTTACGATTCTTACTAGTCAGATATATTCTTGTGCGGTGAATAGGGGGTGTTGAGTCCAGTTCACTGAGCAAGGAGTAGGTCTTGTCTATTACATATTGGGTGTATGGAACAGTATCTGAGCGAATTTGAAACCCTTGTTTTATGCATCACCCCACCTCACCTTTCCCGTTAAGCAGCCATAGTGTGTTTTCTAAACGTGTGACTCTGTTCTGTTTTGTAATTCAGTTCAAGTGTAGCGGTTTTTACATTCCCTCTATAAGTGATAGCTTATGATAAGTGTCTCTTTCTGTGTGACTTATTTCACTTAGAATCGTCATACCTAAATCCACTCATCTTGCTTCTACTAGCCTTATGACATTGATTTCATGTCTGAGTGATATTCCTTTGTACATAAGGACCACAACTTCTTTATCCATTTTTCTCTTTCCTGGGATATTTAAGGTGTCATGAAGTGGAGGTTCTTGTCAACATAGCAGCCCTAAACATTGGGGTGCCTGTGTCTTGCTGATTTTCAGTTTTCCCAATTTATACGCCAATGAGTGGACGTGCCCTATGCTCCCTAAGCTGTGTTTTTTCGATGTTTCAGGACACACCGTACACTCCTCCAGAGTGGCTGTTGGCAATTTACATCCCGCCCATCAGCGTAGCAAGGCTGCCATTTCTCCATGGCCTGTCCTGCATTTCTGGTTTTGACACTTTTTGCAGCATGGCCCTTTTGACCGATGGGAAGCGAGACTTCTTTGTAGCGCTGATTTGCATTTCCAGTTTGCTTGGTTGGCCAAAAAGGGCGTATGCGTTTTTCCCTGAATATATTCAGGAAAAAACGCATACGCCCTTTTTGGCCAAGGGCATCACTGTCGACGTTTTGCCACTTTTCATGTGCTTTAAAGGCGATTCGAATCTACATCCTGAAACCTGTTTCCTGCAATTCTGCCTTGCTTTCAAATCCTCTTCGTTGCCTTCCCTCAATATATCTGTGGACGAGAGTTATCATTTATAACTCAGCAGGTTTGTGAATTGCAGTGCCCCTGAGCTCCATTTTTCAACTGTCTTTTTTGGGAGCTGGCCGCAAAAGCGCGGGATTGCCTCAGGCCCTATTCTGGTTCCAGGCGGCAGGCTGAGCCTGTGTTTAATTCTTCTTCCTGATGGGAAAATAGAGTGACCTGTGCCTGTCCCAACACCTAGATCTAGTCTCTCATTATTTGCCCCTCTTCCCGTTCATTCTCAGGACAAATTGCAACCTGTAGGGAACAGGAGCTTAAAGGTGCTGATTCTCCAAGTAGGGAGATTGCTAGTAAAGTAGCTGGAAAGGTGAACCCGAGCACAAGGAGATGAGAAATTGGGTGCGTTTTAGAAACCTTTCAAAATCACACTGTGTACCATCTTCTGGGTTTCTCATGCATGTTTTCGATGTAGGAAGATGCCTTTGAACCTGGAGATTTGGGACCCATGGAATGGGTACCACGCAGTATTAATTTAAAGGGTCTGAGTTTGCTCACCCAACCTCTCAGCCCCAAGAGTGTCCACCCTTATGTCTCATCCCAGTGTGGGTCTAGATATGGTCAATCCAGGTTGCATCACAGCCCCTGAACGAATTGTGTAAGAATTTCTCTCTCTTTCACTCTTTGTTTTACGGGTTTTTAAAAGTAATTTATTTTTATAATGGGGTTTAGCTGCTTTTCACGGCTGTGTTTATGCGGCTTTACACCCACTTGACTCACTTCCAGACAGATATCAATACATAGGTTTTAAGATTCTTACTAGTCACATATATTCTTGTGCGGTGAATAGGGGGTGTTGAGTCCAGTTCACTGAGCAAGGAGTAGGTCTTGTCTATTACATATTGGGTGTATGGAACAGTATCTGAGCGAATTTGAAACCCTTGTTTTATGCATCACCCCACCTCACCTTTCCCGTTAAGCAGCCATAGTGTGTTTTCTAAACGTGTGACTCTGTTCTGTTTTGTAATTCAGTTCAAGTGTAGCGGTTTTTACATTCCCTCTATAAGTGATAGCTTATGATAAGTGTCTTTTTCTGTGTGACTTATTTCACTTAGAATCGTCGTACCTAAGTCCACTCATCTTGCTTCTACTAGCCTTATGACATTGATTTCATGTCTGAGTGATATTCCATTGTACATAAGGACCACAACATCTTTATCCATTTTTCTCTTTCCTGGGATATTTAAGTTGTCATGAAGTGGAGGTTCTTGTCAACAGAGCAGCCCTAAACTTTGGGGTGCCTGTGTCTTGCTGATTTTTAGTTTTCCCAATTTATACGCCCATGAGTGGACGTGCCCTATGCTCCCTAAGCTGTGTTTTTTCGATGTTTCAGGACACACCGTACACTTCTCCAGAGTGGCTGTTGGCAATTTACATCCCGCCCATCAGCGTAGCAAGGCTGCCATTTCTCCATGGCCTGTCCTGCATTTCTGGTTTTGACACTTTTTGCAGCATCACCCTTTTGACTGATGGGAAGTGAAACTTCTTTGAAGCGCTGATTTGCCTTTCCAGGTTGCTTGGTTGGCCAAAAAGGGCGTATGCGTTTTTTCCTGAATATATTCAGGAAAAAACGCATACGCCCTTTTTGGCCAAGGGCATCATTGTCGACGTTTTGCCGCTTTTCATGTACTTTAAAGGCGATTCGAATCTACCTCCTGAAATCTGTTTCCTGCAATTCTGCCTTGCTTTCAAATCCTCTTCGTTGCCTTCCCTCAATATATCTGTGGATGAGAGTTATCATTTATAACTCTGCGGGTTTGTGAATTGCAGTGTCCCTGAGCTCCATTTTTCAACTCGCTTTTTTGGTAGCTGGCCGCAAAAGCGCGGGATTGCCTCAGGCCCTATTCTGGTTCCTGGCGGCAGGCTGAGCCTGTGGTTAATTCTTCTTCCTGATGGGAAAATAGAGTGACCTGGGCCTGTCCCAACACCTAGATCTAGTCTCTCATTGGTTGCCCCTCTTCCCGTTCATCCTCAGGACAAATTGCAACCTGTAGGGAACAGGAGCTTAAAGGTGCTGATTCTCCAAGTAGGGAGATTGCTAGTAAAATAGCTGGAAAGGCGAACCCGAGCACAAGAAGATGAGAAATGGGGTGCGTTTTAGAAACCTTTCAAAATCACACGGTGTACCATCTTCTGGGTTTCTCATGCATGTTTTCGATGTAGGAAGATGCCCTTGAACCTGGAGATTTGGGACCCATGGGATGGGTACCACACACTATTACTTTAAAGGGTCTGCGTTTGCTCACCCAACCTCACCCAACCTCTCAGCCCCAAGAGTGTCCACCCTTATGTCTCATCCAGCTGTGGGTCTAGATATGGTCAATCCAGGTGTCATCACAGCCCCTGAACGAATTTTGTAAGAATTTCTCTCTCTTTCACTGTCTTTGTTTTACGGGTTTTTAAAAGTAATTTATTTTTATAATGGGGTTTAGCTGCTTTTCACGGCTGTGTTTATGCGGCTTTACACCCACTTGGCTCACTTCCAGAGAGATATCAATACATAGGTTTTACGATTCTTACTAGTCAGATATATACTTGTGCGGTGAATAGGGGGTGTTGAGTCCAGTTCACTGAGCAAGGAGTAGGTCTTGTCTATTACATATTGGGTGTATGGAACAGTATCTGAGCGAATTTGAAACCCTTGTTTTATGCATCACCCCACCTCACCTTTCCCGTTAAGCAGCCATAGTGTGTTTTCTAAACGTGTGATTCTGTTCTGTTCTGTAATTCAGTTCAAGTGTAGCGGTTTTTACATTCCCTCTATAAGTGATAGCTTATGATAAGTGTCTTTTTCTGTGTGACTTATTTCACTTAGAATCGTCGTACTTAAGTCCACTCATCTTGCGTCTACTAGCCTTATGACATTGATTTCATGTCTGAGTGATATTCCATTGTACATAAGGACCACAACTTCTTTATCCATTTTTCTCTTTCCTGGGATATTTAAGTTGTCATGAAGTGGAGGTTCTTGTCAACAGAGCAGCCCTAAACTTTGGGGTGCCTGTGTCTTGCTGATTTTTAGTT
This sequence comes from Eschrichtius robustus, assembly GCF_028021215.1. Classification (NCBI taxonomy): domain Eukaryota; kingdom Metazoa; phylum Chordata; class Mammalia; order Artiodactyla; family Eschrichtiidae; genus Eschrichtius; species Eschrichtius robustus. Next base: position 943,418 of record NW_027175194.1, read on the forward strand.
TTCCCAATTTATACGCCCATGAGTGGACGTGCCCTATGCTCCCTAAGCTGTGTTTTTTCGATGTTTCAGGACACACCGTACACTTCTCCAGAGTGGCTGTTGGCAATTTACATCCCGCCCATCAGCGTAGCAAGGCTGCCATTTCTCCATGGCCTGTCCTGCATTTCTGGTTTTGACACTTTTTGCAGCATCACCCTTTTGACTGATGGGAAGCGAAACTTCTTTGAAGTGCTGATTTGCCTTTCCAGGTTGCTTGGTTGGCCAAAAAGGGCGTATGCGTTTTTTCATGAATATATTCAGGAAAAAACGCATACGCCCTTTTTGGCCAAGGGCATCATTGTCGACGTTTTGCCGCTTTTCATGTGCTTTAAAGGCGATTGGAATCTACCTCCTGAAATCTGTTTCCTGCAATTCTGCCTTGCTTTCAAATCCTCTTCGTTGCCTTCCCTCAATATATCTGTGGATGAGAGTTATCATTTATAACTCTGCGGGTTTGTGAATTGCAGTGTCCCTGAGCTCCATTTTTCAACTCGCTTTTTTGGTAGCTGGCCGCAAAAGCGCGGGATTGCCTCAGTCCCTATTCTGGTTCCTGGCGGCAGGCTGAGCCTGTGGTTAATTCTTCTTCCTGATGGGAAAATAGAGTGACCTGGGCCTGTCCCAACACCTAGATCTAGTCTCTCATTGGTTGCCCCTCTTCCCGTTCATCCTCAGGATAAATTGCAACCTGTAGGGAACAGGAGCTTAAAGGTGCTGATTCTCCAAGTAGGGAGATTTCTAGTAAAATAGCTGGAAAGGCGAACCCGAGCACAAGAAGATGAGAAATGGGGTGCGTTTTAGACACCTTTCAAAATCACACGGTGTACCATATTCTGGGTTTCTCATGCATGTTTTCGATGTAGGAAGATGCCCTTGAACCTGGAGATTTGGGACCCATGGGATGGGTACCACACAGTATTACTTTAAAGGGTCTGCGTTTGCTCACCCAACCTCACCCAACCTCTCAGCCCCAAGAGTGTCCACCCTTATGTCTCATCCAGCTGTGGGTCTAGATATGGTCAATCCAGGTTGCATCACAGCCCCTGAACGAATTTTGTAAGAATTTCTCTCTCTTTCACTGTCTTTGTTTTACGGGTTTTTAAAAGTAATTTATTTTTATAATGGGGTTTAGCTGCTTTTCACGGCTGTGTTTATGCGGCTTTACACCCACTTGGCTCACTTCCAGAGAGATATCAATACATAGGTTTTACGATTCTTACTAGTCAGATATATTCTTGTGCGGTGAATAGGGGGTGTTGAGTCCAGTTCACTGAGCAAGGAGTAGGTCTTGTCTATTACATATTGGGTGTATGGAACAGTATCTGAGCGAATTTGAAACCCTTGTTTTATGCATCACCCCACCTCACCTTTCCCGTTAAGCAGCCATAGTGTGTTTTCTAAACGTGTGACTCTGTTCTGTTTTGTAATTCAGTTCAAGTGTAGCGGTTTTTACATTCCCTCTATAAGTGATAGCTTATGATAAGTGTCTTTTTCTGTGTGACTTATTTCACTTAGAATCGTCATACCTAAATCCACTCATCTTGCTTCTACTAGCCTTATGACATTGATTTCATGTCTGAGTGATATTCCATTGTACATAAGAACTACAACTTCTTTATCCATTTTTCTCTTTCCTGGGATATTTAAGGTGTCATGAAGTGGAGGTTCTTGTCAACAGAGCAGCCCTAAACTTTTGGGTGCCTGTGTCTTGCTGATTTTTAGTTTTCCCAATTTATACGCCCATGAGTGGAGGTGCCCTATGCTCCCTAAGCTGTGTTTTTTCAATGTTTCAGGACACACCGTACACTTCTCCAGAGTGGCTGTTGGCAATTTACATCCCGCCCATCAGCGTAGCAAGGCTGCCATTTCTCCATGGCCTGTCCTGCATTTCTGGTTTTGACACTTTTTGCAGCATGACCCTTTTGACCGATGGGTAGCGAAACTTCTTTGAAGCGCTGATTTGCCTTTCCAGGTTGCTTGGTTGGCCAAAAAGGGCGTATGCGTTTTTTCCTGAATATATTCAGGAAAAAACGCATACGCCTTTTTTGTCCAAGGGCATCATTGTCGACGTTTTGCCGCTTTTCATGTGCTTTAAAGGCGATTCGAATCTACCTCCTGAAATCTGTTTCCTGCAATTCTGCCTTGCTTTCAAATCCTCTTCGTTGCCTTCCCTCAATATATCTGTGGATGAGAGTTATCATTTATAACTCTGCGGGTTTGTGAATTGCAGTGTCCCTGAGCTCCATTTTTCAACTCGCTTTTTTGGGAGCTGGCCGCAAAAGCGCGGGATTGCCTCAGGCCCTATTCTGGTTCCTGGCGGCATGCTGAGCCTGTGGTTAATTCTTCTTTCTGATGGGAAAATAGAGTGACCTGGGCCTGTCCCAACACCTAGATCTAGTCTCTCATTGGTTGCCCCTCTTCCCGTTCATCCTCAGGACAAATTGCAACCTGTAGGGAACAGGAGCTTAAAGGTGCTGATTCTCCAAGTAGGGAGATTGCTAGTAAAATAGCTGGAAAGGCGAACCCGAGCACAAGAAGATGAGAAATGGGGTGCGTTTTAGAAACCTTTCAAAATCACACGGTGTACCATCTTCTGGGTTTCTCATGCATGTTTTCGATGTAGGAAGATGCCCTTGAACCTGGAGATTTGGGACCCATGGGATGGGTACCACACAGTATTACTTTAAAGGGTCTGCGTTTGCTCACCCAACCTCTCAGCCCCAAGAGTGTCCACCCTTATGTCTCATCCAGCTGTGGGTCTAGATATGGTCAATCCAGGTTGCATCACAGCCCCTGAACGAATTTTGTAAGAATTTCTCTCTCTTTCACTGTCTTTGTTTTACGGGTTTTTAAAAGTAATTTATTTTTATAATGGGGTTTAGCTGCTTTTCACGGCTGTGTTTATGCGGCTTTACACCCACTTGGCTCACTTCCAGAGAGATATCAATACATAGGTTTTACGATTCTTACTAGTCAGATATATTCTTGTGCGGTGAATAGGGGGTGTTGAGTCCAGTTCACTGAGCAAGGAGTAGGTCTTGTCTATTACATATTGGGTGTATGGAACAGTATCTGAGCGAATTTGAAACCCTTGTTTTATGCATCACCCCACCTCACCTTTCCCGTTAAGCAGCCATAGTGTGTTTTCTAAACGTGTGACTCTGTTCTGTTTTGTAATTCAGTTCAAGTGTAGCGGTTTTTACATTCCCTCTATAAGTGATAGCTTATGATAAGTGTCTCTTTCTGTGTGACTTATTTCACTTAGAATCGTCATACCTAAATCCACTCATCTTGCTTCTACTAGCCTTATGACATTGATTTCATGTCTGAGTGATATTCCTTTGTACATAAGGACCACAACTTCTTTATCCATTTTTCTCTTTCCTGGGATATTTAAGGTGTCATGAAGTGGAGGTTCTTGTCAACATAGCAGCCCTAAACATTGGGGTGCCTGTGTCTTGCTGATTTTCAGTTTTCCCAATTTATACGCCAATGAGTGGACGTGCCCTATGCTCCCTAAGCTGTGTTTTTTCGATGTTTCAGGACACACCGTACACTCCTCCAGAGTGGCTGTTGGCAATTTACATCCCGCCCATCAGCGTAGCAAGGCTGCCATTTCTCCATGGCCTGTCCTGCATTTCTGGTTTTGACACTTTTTGCAGCATGGCCCTTTTGACCGATGGGAAGCGAGACTTCTTTGTAGCGCTGATTTGCATTTCCAGTTTGCTTGGTTGGCCAAAAAGGGCGTATGCGTTTTTCCCTGAATATATTCAGGAAAAAACGCATACGCCCTTTTTGGCCAAGGGCATCACTGTCGACGTTTTGCCACTTTTCATGTGCTTTAAAGGCGATTCGAATCTACATCCTGAAACCTGTTTCCTGCAATTCTGCCTTGCTTTCAAATCCTCTTCGTTGCCTTCCCTCAATATATCTGTGGACGAGAGTTATCATTTATAACTCAGCAGGTTTGTGAATTGCAGTGCCCCTGAGCTCCATTTTTCAACTGTCTTTTTTGGGAGCTGGCCGCAAAAGCGCGGGATTGCCTCAGGCCCTATTCTGGTTCCCGGCGGCAGGCTGAGCCTGTGTTTAATTCTTCTTCCTGATGGGAAAATAGAGTGACCTGTGCCTGTCCCAACACCTAGATCTAGTCTCTCATTATTTGCCCCTCTTCCCGTTCATTCTCAGGACAAATTGCAACCTGTAGGGAACAGGAGCTTAAAGGTGCTGATTCTCCAAGTAGGGAGATTGCTAGTAAAGTAGCTGGAAAGGTGAACCCGAGCACAAGGAGATGAGAAATTGGGTGCGTTTTAGAAACCTTTCAAAATCACACTGTGTACCATCTTCTGGGTTTCTCATGCATGTTTTCGATGTAGGAAGATGCCTTTGAACCTGGAGATTTGGGACCCATGGAATGGGTACCACGCAGTATTAATTTAAAGGGTCTGAGTTTGCTCACCCAACCTCTCAGCCCCAAGAGTGTCCACCCTTATGTCTCATCCCAGTGTGGGTCTAGATATGGTCAATCCAGGTTGCATCACAGCCCCTGAACGAATTGTGTAAGAATTTCTCTCTCTTTCACTCTTTGTTTTACGGGTTTTTAAAAGTAATTTATTTTTATAATGGGGTTTAGCTGCTTTTCACGGCTGTGTTTATGCGGCTTTACACCCACTTGACTCACTTCCAGACAGATATCAATACATAGGTTTTAAGATTCTTACTAGTCACATATATTCTTGTGCGGTGAATAGGGGGTGTTGAGTCCAGTTCACTGAGCAAGGAGTAGGTCTTGTCTATTACATATTGGGTGTATGGAACAGTATCTGAGCGAATTTGAAACCCTTGTTTTATGCATCACCCCACCTCACCTTTCCCGTTAAGCAGCCATAGTGTGTTTTCTAAACGTGTGACTCTGTTCTGTTTTGTAATTCAGTTCAAGTGTAGCGGTTTTTACATTCCCTCTATAAGTGATAGCTTATGATAAGTGTCTTTTTCTGTGTGACTTATTTCACTTAGAATCGTCGTACCTAAGTCCACTCATCTTGCTTCTACTAGCCTTATGACATTGATTTCATGTCTGAGTGATATTCCATTGTACATAAGGACCACAACATCTTTATCCATTTTTCTCTTTCCTGGGATATTTAAGTTGTCATGAAGTGGAGGTTCTTGTCAACAGAGCAGCCCTAAACTTTGGGGTGCCTGTGTCTTGCTGATTTTTAGTTTTCCCAATTTATACGCCCATGAGTGGACGTGCCCTATGCTCCCTAAGCTGTGTTTTTTCGATGTTTCAGGACACACCGTACACTTCTCCAGAGTGGCTGTTGGCAATTTACATCCCGCCCATCAGCGTAGCAAGGCTGCCATTTCTCCATGGCCTGTCCTGCATTTCTGGTTTTGACACTTTTTGCAGCATCACCCTTTTGACTGATGGGAAGTGAAACTTCTTTGAAGCGCTGATTTGCCTTTCCAGGTTGCTTGGTTGGCCAAAAAGGGCGTATGCGTTTTTTCCTGAATATATTCAGGAAAAAACGCATACGCCCTTTTTGGCCAAGGGCATCATTGTCGACGTTTTGCCGCTTTTCATGTACTTTAAAGGCGATTCGAATCTACCTCCTGAAATCTGTTTCCTGCAATTCTGCCTTGCTTTCAAATCCTCTTCGTTGCCTTCCCTCAATATATCTGTGGATGAGAGTTATCATTTATAACTCTGCGGGTTTGTGAATTGCAGTGTCCCTGAGCTCCATTTTTCAACTCGCTTTTTTGGGAGCTGGCCGCAAAATCGTGGGATTGCCTCAGGCCCTATTCTGGTTCCTGGCGGCAGGCTGAGCCTGTGGTTAATTCTTCTTCCTGATGGGAAAATAGAGTGACCTGTGCCTGTCCCAACACCTAGATCTAGTCTCTCATTGGTTGCCCCTCTTCCCGTTCATCTTCAGGACAAATTGCAACCTGTAGGGAACAGGAGCTTAAAGGTGCTGATTCTCCAAGTAGAGAGATTGCTAGTAAAGTAGCTGGAAAGGCGAACCCTAGCACAAGGAGATGAGAAATGGGGTGCGTTTTAGAAACCTTTCAAAATCACACGGTGCACCATCTTCTGGGTTTCTCATGCATGTTTTCTATGTAGGAAGATGCCTTTGAACCTGGAGATTTGGGACCCATGGGATGGGTACCACGCAGTATTACTTTAAAGGGTCTGAGTTTGCTCACCCAACCTCACCCAACCTCTCAGCCCCAAGAGTGTCCACCCTTATGTCTCATCCCGGTGTGGGTCTAGATATGGTCAATCCAGGTTGCATCACAGCCCCTGAACGAATTTTGTAAGAATTTCTCTCTCTTTCACTGTCTTTGTTTTACGGGTTTTTAAAAGTAATTTATTTTTATAATGGGGTTTAGCTGCTTTTCACGGCTGTGTTTATGCGGCTTTACACCCACTTGGCTCACTTCCAGAGAGATATCAATACATAGGTTTTACGATTCTTACTAGTCAGATATATTCTTGTGCGGTGAATAGGGGGTGTTGAGTCCAGTTCACTGAGCAAGGAGTAGGTCTTGTCTATTACATATTGGGTGTATGGAACAGTATCTGAGCGAATTTGAAACCCTTGTTTTATGCATCACCCCACCTCACCTTTCCCGTTAAGCAGCCATAGTGTGTTTTCTAAACGTGTGACTCTGTTCTGTTTTGTAATTCAGTTCAAGTGTAGCGGTTTTTACATTCCCTCTATAAGTGATAGCTTATGATAAGTGTCTTTTTCTGTGTGACTTATTTCACTTAGAATCGTCATACCTAAATCCACTCATCTTGCTTCTACTAGCCTTATGACATTGATTTCATGTCTGAGTGATATTCCTTTGTACATAAGGACCACAACTTCTTTATCCATTTTTCTCTTTCCTGGGATATTTAAGGTGTCATGAAGTGGAGGTTCTTGTCAACATAGCAGCCCTAAACATTGGGGTGCCTGTGTCTTGCTGATTTTCAGTTTTCCCAATTTATACGCCAATGAGTGGACGTGCCCTATGCTCCCTAAGCTGTGTTTTTTCGATGTTTCAGGACACACCGTACACTCCTCCAGAGTGGCTGTTGGCAATTTACATCCCGCCCATCAGCGTAGCAAGGCTGCCATTTCTCCATGGCCTGTCCTGCATTTCTGGTTTTGACACTTTTTGCAGCATGGCCCTTTTGACCGATGGGAAGCGAGACTTCTTTGTAGCGCTGATTTGCATTTCCAGTTTGCTTGGTTGGCCAAAAAGGGCGTATGCGTTTTTTCCTGAATATATTCAGGAAAAAACGCATACGCCCTTTTTGGCCAAGGGCATCACTGTCGACGTTTTGCCACTTTTCATGTGCTTTAAAGGCGATTCGAATCTACATCCTGAAACCTGTTTCCTGCAATTCTGCCTTGCTTTCAAATCCTCTTCGTTGCCTTCCCTCAATATATCTGTGGACGAGAGTTATCATTTATAACTCAGCAGGTTTGTGAATTGCAGTGCCCCTGAGCTCCATTTTTCAACTGTCTTTTTTGGGAGCTGGCCGCAAAAGCGCGGGATTGCCTCAGGCCCTATTCTGGTTCCCGGCGGCAGGCTGAGCCTGTGTTTAATTCTTCTTCCTGATGGGAAAATAGAGTGACCTGTGCCTGTCCCAACACCTAGATCTAGTCTCTCATTATTTGCCCCTCTTACCGTTCATTCTCAGGACAAATTGCAACCTGTAGGGAACAGGAGCTTAAAGGTGCTGATTCTCCAAGTAGGGAGATTGCTAGTAAAGTAGCTGGAAAGGCGAACCCGAGCACAAGGAGATGAGAAATTGGGTGCGTTTTAGAAACCTTTCAAAATCACACTGTGTACCATCTTCTGGGTTTCTCATGCATGTTTTCGATGTAGGAAGATGCCTTTGAACCTGGAGATTTGGGACCCATGGAATGGGTACCACGCAGTATTAATTTAAAGGGTCTGAGTTTGCTCACCCAACCTCTCAGCCCCAAGAGTGTCCACCCTTATGTCTCATCCCAGTGTGGGTCTAGATATGGTCAATCCAGGTTGCATCACAGCCCCTGAACGAATTGTGTAAGAATTTCTCTCTCTTTCACTCTTTGTTTTACGGGTTTTTAAAAGTAATTTATTTTTATAATGGGGTTTAGCTGCTTTTCACGGCTGTGTTTATGCGGCTTTACACCCACTTGACTCACTTCCAGACAGATATCAATACATAGGTTTTAAGATTCTTACTAGTCACATATATTCTTGTGCGGTGAATAGGGGGTGATGAGTCCAGTTCACTGAGCAAGGAGTAGGTCTTGTCTATTACATATTGGGTGTATGGAACAGTATCTGAGCGAATTTGAAACCCTTATTTTATGCATCACCCCACCTCACCTTTCCCGTTAAGCAGCCATAGTGTGTTTTCTAAACGTGTGACTCTGTTCTGTTTTGTAATTCAGTTCAAGTGTAGCGGTTTTTACATTCCCTCTATAAGTGATAGCTTATGATAAGTGTCTTTTTCTGTGTGACTTATTTCACTTAGAATCGTCGTACCTAAGTCCACTCATCTTGCTTCTACTAGCCTTATGACATTGATTTCATGTCTGAGTGATATTCCATTGTACATAAGGACCACAACATCTTTATCCATTTTTCTCTTTCCTGGGATATTTAAGTTGTCATGAAGTGGAGGTTCTTGTCAACAGAGCAGCCCTAAACTTTGGGGTGCCTGTGTCTTGCTGATTTTTAGTTTTCCCAATTTATACGCCCATGAGTGGACGTGCCCTATTCTCCCTAAGCTGTGTTTTTTCGATGTTTCAGGACACACCGTACACTTCTCCAGAGTGGCTGTTGGCAATTTACATCCCGCCCATCAGCGTAGCAAGGCTGCCATTTCTCCATGGCCTGTCCTGCATTTCTGGTTTTGACACTTTTTGCAGCATCACCCTTTTGACTGATGGGAAGTGAAACTTCTTTGAAGCGCTGATTTGCCTTTCCAGGTTGCTTGGTTGGCCAAAAAGGGCGTATGCGTTTTTTCCTGAATATATTCAGGAAAAAACGCATACGCCCTTTTTGGCCAAGGGCATCATTGTCGACGTTTTGCCGCTTTTCATGTACTTTAAAGGCGATTCGAATCTACCTCCTGAAATCTGTTTCCTGCAATTCTGCCTTGCTTTCAAATCCTCTTCGTTGCCTTCCCTCAATATATCTGTGGATGAGAGTTATCATTTATAACTCTGCGGGTTTGTGAATTGCAGTGTCCCTGAGCTCCATTTTTCAACTCGCTTTTTTGGTAGCTGGCCGCAAAAGCGCGGGATTGCCTCAGGCCCTATTCTGGTTCCTGGCGGCAGGCTGAGCCTGTGGTTAATTCTTCTTCCTGATGGGAAAATAGAGTGACCTGGGCCTGTCCCAACACCTAGATCTAGTCTCTCATTGGTTGCCCCTCTTCCCGTTCATCCTCAGGACAAATTGCAACCTGTAGGGAACAGGAGCTTAAAGGTGCTGATTCTCCAAGTAGGGAGATTGCTAGTAAAATAGCTGGAAAGGCGAACCCGAGCACAAGAAGATGAGAAATGGGGTGCGTTTTAGAAACCTTTCAAAATCACACGGTGTACCATCTTCTGGGTTTCTCATGCATGTTTTCGATGTAGGAAGATGCCCTTGAACCTGGAGATTTGGGACCCATGGGATGGGTACCACACACTATTACTTTAAAGGGTCTGCGTTTGCTCACCCAACCTCACCCAACCTCTCAGCCCCAAGAGTGTCCACCCTTATGTCTCATCCAGCTGTGGGTCTAGATATGGTCAATCCAGGTGTCATCACAGCCCCTGAACGAATTTTGTAAGAATTTCTCTCTCTTTCACTGTCTTTGTTTTACGGGTTTTTAAAAGTAATTTATTTTTATAATGGGGTTTAGCTGCTTTTCACGGCTGTGTTTATGCGGCTTTACACCCACTTGGCTCACTTCCAGAGAGATATCAATACATAGGTTTTACGATTCTTACTAGTCAGATATATTCTTGTGCGGTGAATAGGGGGTGTTGAGTCCAGTTCACTGAGCAAGGAGTAGGTCTTGTCTATTACATATTGGGTGTATGGAACAGTATCTGAGCGAATTTGAAACCCTTGTTTTATGCATCACCCCACCTCACCTTTCCCGTTAAGCAGCCATAGTGTGTTTTCTAAACGTGTGACTCTGTTCTGTTTTGTAATTCAGTTCAAGTGTAGCGGTTTTTACATTCCCTCTATAAGTGATAGCTTATGATAAGTGTCTTTTTCTGTGTGACTTATTTCACTTAGAATCGTCATACCTAAATCCACTCATCTTGCTTCTACTAGCCTTATGACATTGATTTCATGTCTGAGTGATATTCCTTTGTACATAAGGACCACAACTTCTTTATCCATTTTTCTCTTTCCTGGGATATTTAAGGTGTCATGAAGTGGAGGTTCTTGTCAACATAGCAGCCCTAAACATTGGGGTGCCTGTGTCTTGCTGATTTTTAGTTTTCCCAATTTATACGCCAATGAGTGGACGTGCCCTATGCTCCCTAAGCTGTGTTTTTTCGATGTTTCAGGACACACCGTACACTTCTCCAGAGTGGCTGTTGGCAATTTACATCCCGCCCATCAGCGTAGCAAGGCTGCCATTTCTCCATGGCCTGTCCTGCATTTCTGGTTTTGACACTTTTTGCAGCATGGCCCTTTTGACCGATGGGAAGCGAGACTTCTTTGTAGCGCTGATTTGCATTTCCAGTTTGCTTGGTTGGCCAAAAAGGGCGTATGCGTTTTTTCCTGAATATATTCAGGAAAAAACGCATACGCCCTTTTTGGCCAAGGGCATCACTGTCGACGTTTTGCCACTTTTCATGTGCTTTAAAGGCGATTCGAATCTACATCCTGAAACCTGTTTCCTGCAATTCTGCCTTGCTTTCAAATCCTCTTCGTTGCCTTCCCTCAATATATTTGTGGACGAGAGTTATCATTTATAACTCAGCAGGTTTGTGAATTGCAGTGCCCCTGAGCTCCATTTTTCAACTGTCTTTTTTGGGAGCTGGCCGCAAAAGCACGGGATTGCCTCAGGCCCTATTCTGGTTCCCGGCGGCAGGCTGAGCCTGTGTTTAATTCTTCTTCCTGATGGGAAAATAGAGTGACCTGTGCCTGTCCCAACACCTAGATCTAGTCTCTCATTATTTGCCCCTCTTCCCGTTCATTCTCAGGACAAATTGCAACCTGTAGGGAACAGGAGCTTAAAGGTGCTGATTCTCCAAGTAGGGAGATTGCTAGTAAAGTAGCTGGAAAGGTGAACCCGAGCACAAGGAGATGAGAAATTGGGTGCGTTTTAGAAACCTTTCAAAATCACACGGTGTACCATCTTCTGGGTTTCTCATGCATGTTTTCGATGTAGGAAGATGCCTTTGAACCTGGAGATTTGGGACCCATGGGATGGGTACCACGCAGTATTACTTTAAAGGGTCTGAGTTTGCTCACCCAACCTCTCAGCCCCAAGAGTGTCCACCCTTATGTCTCATCCCAGTGTGGGTCTAGATATGGTCAATCCAGGTTGCATCACAGCCCCTGAACGAATTTTGTAAGAATTTCTCTCTCTTTCACTGTCTTTGTTTTACGGGTTTTTAAAAGTAATTTATTTTTATAATGGGGTTTAGCTGCTTTTCACGGCTGTGTTTATGCGGCTTTACACCCACTTGGCTCACTTCCAGAGAGATATCAATACATAGGTTTTACGATTCTTACTAGTCAGATATATTCTTGTGCGGTGAATAGGGGGTGTTGAGTCCAGTTCAGTGAGCAAGGAGTACGTCTTGTCTATTACATATTGGGTGTATGGAACAGTATCTGAGCGAATTTGAAACCCTTGTTTTATGCATCACCCCACCTCACCTTTCCCGTTAAGCAGCCATAGTGTGTTTTCTAAACGTGTGACTCTGTTCTGTTTTGTAATTCAGTTCAAGTGTACCGGTTTTTACATTCCCTCTATAAGTGATAGCTTATGATAAGTGTCTTTTTCTGTGTGACTTATTTCACTTAGAATCGTCATACCTAAATCCACTCATCTTGCTTCTACTAGCCTTATGCCATTGATTTCATGTCTGAGTGATAGTCCATTGTACATAAGAACTACAACTTCTTTATCCATTTTTCTCTTTCCTGGGATATTTAAGGTGTCATGAAGTGGAGGTTCTTGTCAACAGAGCAGCCCTAAACTTTTGGGTGCCTGTGTCTTGCTGATTTTTAGTTTTCCCAATTTATACGCCCATGAGTGGAGGTGCCCTATGCTCCCTAAGCTGTGTTTTTTCGATGTTTCAGGACACACCGTACACTTCTCCAGAGTGGCTGTTGGCAATTTACATCCCGCCCATCAGCGTAGCAAGGCTGCCATTTCTCCATGGCCTGTCCTGCATTTCTGGTTTTGACACTTTTTGCAGCATGACCCTTTTGACCGATGGGAAGCGAAACTTCTTTGAAACGCTGATTTGCCTTTCCAGGTTGCTTGGTGGGCCAAAAAGGGCGTATGCGTTTTTTCCTGAATATATTCAGGAAAAAACGCATACGCCTTTTTTGGCCAAGGGCATCATTGTCGACGTTTTGCCGCTTTTCATGTGCTTTAAAGGCGATTCGAATCTACCTCCTGAAATCTGTTTCCTGCAATTCTGCCTTGCTTTCAAATCCTCTTCGTTGCCTTCCCTCAATATATCTGTGGATGAGAGTTATCATTTATAACTCTGCGGGTTTGTGAATTGCAGTGTCCCTGAGCTCCATTTTTCAACTCGCTTTTTTGGGAGCTGGCCGCAAAATCGTGGGATTGCCTCAGGCCCTATTCTGGTTCCTGGCGGCAGGCTGAGCCTGTGGTTAATTCTTCTTACTGATGGGAAAATAGAGTGACCTGGGCCTGTCCCAACACCTAGATCTAGTCTCTCATTGGTTGCCCCTCTTCCCGTTCATCCTCAGGACAAATTGCAACCTGTAGGGAACAGGAGCTTAAAGGTGCTGATTCTCCAAGTAGGGAGATTGCTAGTAAAGTAGCTGGAAAGGCGAACCCGAGCACAAGGAGATGAGAAATTGGGTGCGTTTTAGAAACCTTTCAAAATCACACGGTGTACCATCTTCTGGGTTTCTCATGCATGTTTTCTATGTAGGAAGATGCCTTTGAACCTGGAGATTTGGGACCCATGGGATGGGTACCACGCAGTATTACTTTAAAGGGTCTGAGTTTGCTCACCCAACCTCACCCAACCTCTCAGCCCCAAGAGTGTCCACCCTTATGTCTCATCCCGGTGTGGGTCTAGATATGGTCAATCCAGGTTGCATCACAGCCCCTGAACGAATTTTGTAAGAATTTCTCTCTCTTTCACTGTCTTTGTTTTACGGGTTTTTAAAAGTAATTTATTTTTATAATGGGGTTTAGCTGCTTTTCACGGCTGTGTTTATGCGGCTTTACACCCACTTGGCTCACTTCCAGAGAGATATCAATACATAGGTTTTACGATTCTTACTAGTCAGATATATTCTTGTGCGGTGAATAGGGGGTGTTGAGTCCAGTTCACTGAGCAAGGAGTAGGTCTTGTCTATTACATATTGGGTGTATGGAACAGTATCTGAGCGAATTTGAAACCCTTGTTTTATGCATCACCCCACCTCACCTTTCCCGTTAAGCAGCCATAGTGTGTTTTCTAAACGTGTGACTCTGTTCTGTTTTGTAATTCAGTTCAAGTGTAGCGGTTTTTACATTCCCTCTATAAGTGATAGCTTATGATAAGTGTCTTTTTCTGTGTGACTTATTTCACTTAGAATCGTCATACCTAAATCCACTCATCTTGCTTCTACTAGCCTTATGACATTGATTTCATGTCTGAGTGATATTCCTTTGTACATAAGGACCACAACTTCTTTATCCATTTTTCTCTTTCCTGGGATATTTAAGGTGTCATGAAGTGGAGGTTCTTGTCAACATAGCAGCCCTAAACATTGGGGTGCCTGTGTCTTGCTGATTTTCAGTTTTCCCAATTTATACGCCAATGAGTGGACGTGCCCTATGCTCCCTAAGCTGTGTTTTTTCGATGTTTCAGGACACACCGTACACTCCTCCAGAGTGGCTGTTGGCAATTTACATCCCGCCCATCAGCGTAGCAAGGCTGCCATTTCTCCATGGCCTGTCCTGCATTTCTGGTTTTGACACTTTTTGCAGCATGGCCCTTTTGACCGATGGGAAGCGAGACTTCTTTGTAGCGCTGATTTGCATTTCCAGTTTGCTTGGTTGGCCAAAAAGGGCGTATGCGTTTTTTCCTGAATATATTCAGGAAAAAACGCATACGCCCTTTTTGGCCAAGGGCATCACTGTCGACGTTTTGCCACTTTTCATGTGATTTAAAGGCGATTCGAATCTACATCCTGAAACCTGTTTCCTGCAATTCTGCCTTGCTTTCAAATCCTCTTCGTTGCCTTCCCTCAATATATCTGTGGACGAGAGTTATCATTTATAACTCAGCAGGTTTGTGAATTGCAGTGCCCCTGAGCTCCATTTTTCAACTGTCTTTTTTGGGAGCTGGCCGCAAAAGCGCGGGATTGCCTCAGGCCCTATTCTGGTTCCCGGCGGCAGGCTGAGCCTGTGTTTAATTCTTCTTCCTGATGGGAAAATAGAGTGACCTGTGCCTGTCCCAACACCTAGATCTAGTCTCTCATTATTTGCCCCTCTTACCGTTCATTCTCAGGACAAATTGCAACCTGTAGGGAACAGGAGCTTAAAGGTGCTGATTCTCCAAGTAGGGAGATTGCTAGTAAAGTAGCTGGAAAGGCGAACCCGAGCACAAGGAGATGAGAAATTGGGTGCGTTTTAGAAACCTTTCAAAATCACACTGTGTACCATCTTCTGGGTTTCTCATGCATGTTTTCGATGTAGGAAGATGCCTTTGAACCTGGAGATTTGGGACCCATGGAATGGGTACCACGCAGTATTAATTTAAAGGGTCTGAGTTTGCTCACCCAACCTCTCAGCCCCAAGAGTGTCCACCCTTATGTCTCATCCCAGTGTGGGTCTAGATATGGTCAATCCAGGTTGCATCACAGCCCCTGAACGAATTTTGTAAGAATTTCTCTCTCTTTCACTCTTTGTTTTACGGGTTTTTAAAAGTAATTTATTTTTATAATGGGGTTTAGCTGCTTTTCACGGCTGTGTTTATGCGGCTTTACACCCACTTGACTCACTTCCAGACAGATATCAATACATAGGTTTTAAGATTCTTACTAGTCACATATATTCTTGTGCGGTGAATAGGGGGTGATGAGTCCAGTTCACTGAGCAAGGAGTAGGTCTTGTCTATTACATATTGGGTGTATGGAACAGTATCTGAGCGAATTTGAAACCCTTATTTTATGCATCACCCCACCTCACCTTTCCCGTTAAGCAGCCATAGTGTGTTTTCTAAACGTGTGACTCTGTTCTGTTTTGTAATTCAGTTCAAGTGTAGCGGTTTTTACATTCCCTCTATAAGTGATAGCTTATGATAAGTGTCTTTTTCTGTGTGACTTATTTCACTTAGAATCGTCGTACCTAAGTCCACTCATCTTGCTTCTACTAGCCTTATGACATTGATTTCATGTCTGAGTGATATTCCATTGTACATAAGGACCACAACATCTTTATCCATTTTTCTCTTTCCTGGGATATTTAAGTTGTCATGAAGTGGAGGTTCTTGTCAACAGAGCAGCCCTAAACTTTGGGGTGCCTGTGTCTTGCTGATTTTTAGTTTTCCCAATTTATACGCCCATGAGTGGACGTGCCCTATTCTCCCTAAGCTGTGTTTTTTCGATGTTTCAGGACACACCGTACACTTCTCCAGAGTGGCTGTTGGCAATTTACATCCCGCCCATCAGCGTAGCAAGGCTGCCATTTCTCCATGGCCTGTCCTGCATTTCTGGTTTTGACACTTTTTGCAGCATCACCCTTTTGACTGATGGGAAGTGAAACTTCTTTGAAGCGCTGATTTGCCTTTCCAGGTTGCTTGGTTGGCCAAAAAGGGCGTATGCGTTTTTTCCTGAATATATTCAGGAAAAAACGCATACGCCCTTTTTGGCCAAGGGCATCATTGTCGACGTTTTGCCGCTTTTCATGTACTTTAAAGGCGATTCGAATCTACCTCCTGAAATCTGTTTCCTGCAATTCTGCCTTGCTTTCAAATCCTCTTCGTTGCCTTCCCTCAATATATCTGTGGATGAGAGTTATCATTTATAACTCTGCGGGTTTGTGAATTGCAGTGTCCCTGAGCTCCATTTTTCAACTCGCTTTTTTGGTAGCTGGCCGCAAAAGCGCGGGATTGCCTCAGGCCCTATTCTGGTTCCTGGCGGCAGGCTGAGCCTGTGGTTAATTCTTCTTCCTGATGGGAAAATAGAGTGACCTGGGCCTGTCCCAACACCTAGATCTAGTCTCTCATTGGTTGCCCCTCTTCCCGTTCATCCTCAGGACAAATTGCAACCTGTAGGGAACAGGAGCTTAAAGGTGCTGATTCTCCAAGTAGGGAGATTGCTAGTAAAATAGCTGGAAAGGCGAACCCGAGCACAAGAAGATGAGAAATGGGGTGCGTTTTAGAAACCTTTCAAAATCACACGGTGTACCATCTTCTGGGTTTCTCATGCATGTTTTCGATGTAGGAAGATGCCCTTGAACCTGGAGATTTGGGACCCATGGGATGGGTACCACACACTATTACTTTAAAGGGTCTGCGTTTGCTCACCCAACCTCACCCAACCTCTCAGCCCCAAGAGTGTCCACCCTTATGTCTCATCCAGCTGTGGGTCTAGATATGGTCAATCCAGGTGTCATCACAGCCCCTGAACGAATTTTGTAAGAATTTCTCTCTCTTTCACTGTCTTTGTTTTACGGGTTTTTAAAAGTAATTTATTTTTATAATGGGGTTTAGCTGCTTTTCACGGCTGTGTTTATGCGGCTTTACACCCACTTGGCTCACTTCCAGAGAGATATCAATACATAGGTTTTACGATTCTTACTAGTCAGATATATTCTTGTGCGGTGAATAGGGGGTGTTGAGTCCAGTTCACTGAGCAAGGAGTAGGTCTTGTCTATTACATATTGGGTGTATGGAACAGTATCTGAGCGAATTTGAAACCCTTGTTTTATGCATCACCCCACCTCACCTTTCCCGTTAAGCAGCCATAGTGTGTTTTCTAAACGTGTGACTCTGTTCTGTTTTGTAATTCAGTTCAAGTGTAGCGGTTTTTACATTCCCTCTATAAGTGATAGCTTATGATAAGTGTCTTTTTCTGTGTGACTTATTTCACTTAGAATCGTCATACCTAAATCCACTCATCTTGCTTCTACTAGCCTTATGACATTGATTTCATGTCTGAGTGATATTCCTTTGTACATAAGGACCACAACTTCTTTATCCATTTTTCTCTTTCCTGGGATATTTAAGGTGTCATGAAGTGGAGGTTCTTGTCAACAGAGCAGCCCTAAACATTGGGGTGCCTGTGTCTTGCTGATTTTTAGTTTTCCCAATTTATACGCCAATGAGTGGACGTGCCCTATGCTCCCTAAGCTGTGTTTTTTCGATGTTTCAGGACACACCGTACACTTCTCCAGAGTGGCTGTTGGCAATTTACATCCCGCCCATCAGCGTAGCAAGGCTGCCATTTCTCCATGGCCTGTCCTGCATTTCTGGTTTTGACACTTTTTGCAGCATGGCCCTTTTGACCGATGGGAAGCGAGACTTCTTTGTAGCGCTGATTTGCATTTCCAGTTTGCTTGGTTGGCCAAAAAGGGCGTATGCGTTTTTTCCTGAATATATTCAGGAAAAAACGCATACGCCCTTTTTGGCCAAGGGCATCACTGTCGACGTTTTGCCACTTTTCATGTGCTTTAAAGGCGATTCGAATCTACATCCTGAAACCTGTTTCCTGCAATTCTGCCTTGCTTTCAAATCCTCTTCGTTGCCTTCCCTCAATATATTTGTGGACGAGAGTTATCATTTATAACTCAGCAGGTTTGTGAATTGCAGTGCCCCTGAGCTCCATTTTTCAACTGTCTTTTTTGGGAGCTGGCCGCAAAAGCACGGGATTGCCTCAGGCCCTATTCTGGTTCCCGGCGGCAGGCTGAGCCTGTGTTTAATTCTTCTTCCTGATGGGAAAATAGAGTGACCTGTGCCTGTCCCAACACCTAGATCTAGTCTCTCATTATTTGCCCCTCTTCCCGTTCATTCTCAGGACAAATTGCAACCTGTAGGGAACAGGAGCTTAAAGGTGCTGATTCTCCAAGTAGGGAGATTGCTAGTAAAGTAGCTGGAAAGGTGAACCCGAGCACAAGGAGATGAGAAATTGGGTGCGTTTTAGAAACCTTTCAAAATCACACGGTGTACCATCTTCTGGGTTTCTCATGCATGTTTTCGATGTAGGAAGATGCCTTTGAACCTGGAGATTTGGGACCCATGGGATGGGTACCACGCAGTATTACTTTAAAGGGTCTGAGTTTGCTCACCCAACCTCTCAGCCCCAAGAGTGTCCACCCTTATGTCTCATCCCAGTGTGGGTCTAGATATGGTCAATCCAGGTTGCATCACAGCCCCTGAACGAATTTTGTAAGAATTTCTCTCTCTTTCACTGTCTTTGTTTTACGGGTTTTTAAAAGTAATTTATTTTTATAATGGGGTTTAGCTGCTTTTCACGGCTGTGTTTATGCGGCTTTACACCCACTTGGCTCACTTCCAGAGAGATATCAATACATAGGTTTTACGATTCTTACTAGTCAGATATATTCTTGTGCGGTGAATAGGGGGTGTTGAGTCCAGTTCAGTGAGCAAGGAGTACGTCTTGTCTATTACATATTGGGTGTATGGAACAGTATCTGAGCGAATTTGAAACCCTTGTTTTATGCATCACCCCACCTCACCTTTCCCGTTAAGCAGCCATAGTGTGTTTTCTAAACGTGTGACTCTGTTCTGTTTTGTAATTCAGTTCAAGTGTACCGGTTTTTACATTCCCTCTATAAGTGATAGCTTATGATAAGTGTCTTTTTCTTTGTGACTTATTTCACTTAGAATCGTCATACCTAAATCCACTCATCTTGCTTCTACTAGCCTTATGCCATTGATTTCATGTCTGAGTGATAGTCCATTGTACATAAGAACTACAACTTCTTTATCCATTTTTCTCTTTCCTGGGATATTTAAGGTGTCATGAAGTGGAGGTTCTTGTCAACAGAGCAGCCCTAAACTTTTGGGTGCCTGTGTCTTGCTGATTTTTAGTTTTCCCAATTTATACGCCCATGAGTGGAGGTGCCCTATGCTCCCTAAGCTGTGTTTTTTCGATGTTTCAGGACACACCGTACACTTCTCCAGAGTGGCTGTTGGCAATTTACATCCCGCCCATCAGCGTAGCAAGGCTGCCATTTCTCCATGGCCTGTCCTGCATTTCTGGTTTTGACACTTTTTGCAGCATGACCCTTTTGACCGATGGGAAGCGAAACTTCTTTGAAACGCTGATTTGCCTTTCCAGGTTGCTTGGTGGGCCAAAAAGGGCGTATGCGTTTTTTCCTGAATATATTCAGGAAAAAACGCATACGCCTTTTTTGGCCAAGGGCATCATTGTCGACGTTTTGCCGCTTTTCATGTGCTTTAAAGGCGATTCGAATCTACCTCCTGAAATCTGTTTCCTGCAATTCTGCCTTGCTTTCAAATCCTCTTCGTTGCCTTCCCTCAATATATCTGTGGATGAGAGTTATCATTTATAACTCTGCGGGTTTGTGAATTGCAGTGTCCCTGAGCTCCATTTTTCAACTCGCTTTTTTGGGAGCTGGCCGCAAAATCGTGGGATTGCCTCAGGCCCTATTCTGGTTCCTGGCGGCAGGCTGAGCCTGTGGTTAATTCTTCTTACTGATGGGAAAATAGAGTGACCTGGGCCTGTCCCAACACCTAGATCTAGTCTCTCATTGGTTGCCCCTCTTCCCGTTCATCCTCAGGACAAATTGCAACCTGTAGGGAACAGGAGCTTAAAGGTGCTGATTCTCCAAGTAGGGAGATTGCTAGTAAAGTAGCTGGAAAGGCGAACCCGAGCACAAGGAGATGAGAAATTGGGTGCGTTTTAGAAACCTTTCAAAATCACACGGTGTACCATCTTCTGGGTTTCTCATGCATGTTTTCTATGTAGGAAGATGCCTTTGAACCTGGAGATTTGGGACCCATGGGATGGGTACCACGCAGTATTACTTTAAAGGGTCTGAGTTTGCTCACCCAACCTCACCCAACCTCTCAGCCCCAAGAGTGTCCACCCTTATGTCTCATCCCGGTGTGGGTCTAGATATGGTCAATCCAGGTTGCATCACAGCCCCTGAACGAATTTTGTAAGAATTTCTCTCTCTTTCACTGTCTTTGTTTTACGGGTTTTTAAAAGTAATTTATTTTTATAATGGGGTTTAGCTGCTTTTCACGGCTGTGTTTATGCGGCTTTACACCCACTTGGCTCACTTCCAGAGAGATATCAATACATAGGTTTTACGATTCTTACTAGTCAGATATATTCTTGTGCGGTGAATAGGGGGTGTTGAGTCCAGTTCACTGAGCAAGGAGTAGGTCTTGTCTATTACATATTGGGTGTATGGAACAGTATCTGAGCGAATTTGAAACCCTTGTTTTATGCATCACCCCACCTCACCTTTCCCGTTAAGCAGCCATAGTGTGTTTTCTAAACGTGTGACTCTGTTCTGTTTTGTAATTCAGTTCAAGTGTAGCGGTTTTTACATTCCCTCTATAAGTGATAGCTTATGATAAGTGTCTTTTTCTGTGTGACTTATTTCACTTAGAATCGTCATACCTAAATCCACTCATCTTGCTTCTACTAGCCTTATGACATTGATTTCATGTCTGAGTGATATTCCTTTGTACATAAGGACCACAACTTCTTTATCCATTTTTCTCTTTCCTGGGATATTTAAGGTGTCATGAAGTGGAGGTTCTTGTCAACATAGCAGCCCTAAACATTGGGGTGCCTGTGTCTTGCTGATTTTCAGTTTTCCCAATTTATACGCCAATGAGTGGACGTGCCCTATGCTCCCTAAGCTGTGTTTTTTCGATGTTTCAGGACACACCGTACACTCCTCCAGAGTGGCTGTTGGCAATTTACATCCCGCCCATCAGCGTAGCAAGGCTGCCATTTCTCCATGGCCTGTCCTGCATTTCTGGTTTTGACACTTTTTGCAGCATGGCCCTTTTGACCGATGGGAAGCGAGACTTCTTTGTAGCGCTGATTTGCATTTCCAGTTTGCTTGGTTGGCCAAAAAGGGCGTATGCGTTTTTTCCTGAATATATTCAGGAAAAAACGCATACGCCCTTTTTGGCCAAGGGCATCACTGTCGACGTTTTGCCACTTTTCATGTGCTTTAAAGGCGATTCGAATCTACATCCTGAAACCTGTTTCCTGCAATTCTGCCTTGCTTTCAAATCCTCTTCGTTGCCTTCCCTCAATATATCTGTGGACGAGAGTTATCATTTATAACTCAGCAGGTTTGTGAATTGCAGTGCCCCTGAGCTCCATTTTTCAACTGTCTTTTTTGGGAGCTGGCCGCAAAAGCGCGGGATTGCCTCAGGCCCTATTCTGGTTCCCGGCGGCAGGCTGAGCCTGTGTTTAATTCTTCTTCCTGATGGGAAAATAGAGTGACCTGTGCCTGTCCCAACACCTAGATCTAGTCTCTCATTATTTGCCCCTCTTACCGTTCATTCTCAGGACAAATTGCAACCTGTAGGGAACAGGAGCTTAAAGGTGCTGATTCTCCAAGTAGGGAGATTGCTAGTAAAGTAGCTGGAAAGGCGAACCCGAGCACAAGGAGATGAGAAATTGGGTGCGTTTTAGAAACCTTTCAAAATCACACTGTGTACCATCTTCTGGGTTTCTCATGCATGTTTTCGATGTAGGAAGATGCCTTTGAACCTGGAGATTTGGGACCCATGGAATGGGTACCACGCAGTATTAATTTAAAGGGTCTGAGTTTGCTCACCCAACCTCTCAGCCCCAAGAGTGTCCACCCTTATGTCTCATCCCAGTGTGGGTCTAGATATGGTCAATCCAGGTTGCATCACAGCCCCTGAACGAATTGTGTAAGAATTTCTCTCTCTTTCACTCTTTGTTTTACGGGTTTTTAAAAGTAATTTATTTTTATAATGGGGTTTAGCTGCTTTTCACGGCTGTGTTTATGCGGCTTTACACCCACTTGACTCACTTCCAGACAGATATCAATACATAGGTTTTAAGATTCTTACTAGTCACATATATTCTTGTGCGGTGAATAGGGGGTGATGAGTCCAGTTCACTGAGCAAGGAGTAGGTCTTGTCTATTACATATTGGGTGTATGGAACAGTATCTGAGCGAATTTGAAACCCTTATTTTATGCATCACCCCACCTCACCTTTCCCGTTAAGCAGCCATAGTGTGTTTTCTAAACGTGTGACTCTGTTCTGTTTTGTAATTCAGTTCAAGTGTAGCGGTTTTTACATTCCCTCTATAAGTGATAGCTTATGATAAGTGTCTTTTTCTGTGTGACTTATTTCACTTAGAATCGTCGTACCTAAGTCCACTCATCTTGCTTCTACTAGCCTTATGACATTGATTTCATGTCTGAGTGATATTCCATTGTACATAAGGACCACAACATCTTTATCCATTTTTCTCTTTCCTGGGATATTTAAGTTGTCATGAAGTGGAGGTTCTTGTCAACAGAGCAGCCCTAAACTTTGGGGTGCCTGTGTCTTGCTGATTTTTAGTTTTCCCAATTTATACGCCCATGAGTGGACGTGCCCTATTCTCCCTAAGCTGTGTTTTTTCGATGTTTCAGGACACACCGTACACTTCTCCAGAGTGGCTGTTGGCAATTTACATCCCGCCCATCAGCGTAGCAAGGCTGCCATTTCTCCATGGCCTGTCCTGCATTTCTGGTTTTGACACTTTTTGCAGCATGACCCTTTTGACCGATGGGTAGCGAAACTTCTTTGAAGCGCTGATTTGCCTTTCCAGGTTGCTTGGTTGGCCAAAAAGGGCGTATGCGTTTTTTCCTGAATATATTCAGGAAAAAACGCATACGCCTTTTTTGTCCAAGGGCATCATTGTCGACGTTTTGCCGCTTTTCATGTGCTTTAAAGGCGATTCGAATCTACCTCCTGAAATCTGTTTCCTGCAATTCTGCCTTGCTTTCAAATCCTCTTCGTTGCCTTCCCTCAATATATCTGTGGATGAGAGTTATCATTTATAACTCTGCGGGTTTGTGAATTGCAGTGTCCCTGAGCTCCATTTTTCAACTCGCTTTTTTGGGAGCTGGCCGCAAAAGCGCGGGATTGCCTCAGGCCCTATTCTGGTTCCTGGCGGCATGCTGAGCCTGTGGTTAATTCTTCTTTCTGATGGGAAAATAGAGTGACCTGGGCCTGTCCCAACACCTAGATCTAGTCTCTCATTGGTTGCCCCTCTTCCCGTTCATCCTCAGGACAAATTGCAACCTGTAGGGAACAGGAGCTTAAAGGTGCTGATTCTCCAAGTAGGGAGATTGCTAGTAAAATAGCTGGAAAGGCGAACCCGAGCACAAGAAGATGAGAAATGGGGTGCGTTTTAGAAACCTTTCAAAATCACACGGTGTACCATCTTCTGGGTTTCTCATGCATGTTTTCGATGTAGGAAGATGCCCTTGAACCTGGAGATTTGGGACCCATGGGATGGGTACCACACAGTATTACTTTAAAGGGTCTGCGTTTGCTCACCCAACCTCTCAGCCCCAAGAGTGTCCACCCTTATGTCTCATCCAGCTGTGGGTCTAGATATGGTCAATCCAGGTTGCATCACAGCCCCTGAACGAATTTTGTAAGAATTTCTCTCTCTTTCACTGTCTTTGTTTTACGGGTTTTTAAAAGTAATTTATTTTTATAATGGGGTTTAGCTGCTTTTCACGGCTGTGTTTATGCGGCTTTACACCCACTTGGCTCACTTCCAGAGAGATATCAATACATAGGTTTTACGATTCTTACTAGTCAGATATATTCTTGTGCGGTGAATAGGGGGTGTTGAGTCCAGTTCACTGAGCAAGGAGTAGGTCTTGTCTATTACATATTGGGTGTATGGAACAGTATCTGAGCGAATTTGAAACCCTTGTTTTATGCATCACCCCACCTCACCTTTCCCGTTAAGCAGCCATAGTGTGTTTTCTAAACGTGTGACTCTGTTCTGTTTTGTAATTCAGTTCAAGTGTAGCGGTTTTTACATTCCCTCTATAAGTGATAGCTTATGATAAGTGTCTCTTTCTGTGTGACTTATTTCACTTAGAATCGTCATACCTAAATCCACTCATCTTGCTTCTACTAGCCTTATGACATTGATTTCATGTCTGAGTGATATTCCTTTGTACATAAGGACCACAACTTCTTTATCCATTTTTCTCTTTCCTGGGATATTTAAGGTGTCATGAAGTGGAGGTTCTTGTCAACATAGCAGCCCTAAACATTGGGGTGCCTGTGTCTTGCTGATTTTCAGTTTTCCCAATTTATACGCCAATGAGTGGACGTGCCCTATGCTCCCTAAGCTGTGTTTTTTCGATGTTTCAGGACACACCGTACACTCCTCCAGAGTGGCTGTTGGCAATTTACATCCCGCCCATCAGCGTAGCAAGGCTGCCATTTCTCCATGGCCTGTCCTGCATTTCTGGTTTTGACACTTTTTGCAGCATGGCCCTTTTGACCGATGGGAAGCGAGACTTCTTTGTAGCGCTGATTTGCATTTCCAGTTTGCTTGGTTGGCCAAAAAGGGCGTATGCGTTTTTTCCTGAATATATTCAGGAAAAAACGCATACGCCCTTTTTGGCCAAGGGCATCACTGTCGACGTTTTGCCACTTTTCATGTGCTTTAAAGGCGATTCGAATCTACATCCTGAAACCTGTTTCCTGCAATTCTGCCTTGCTTTCAAATCCTCTTCGTTGCCTTCCCTCAATATATCTGTGGACGAGAGTTATCATTTATAACTCAGCAGGTTTGTGAATTGCAGTGACCCTGAGCTCCATTTTTCAACTGTCTTTTTTGGGAGCTGGCCGCAAAAGCGCGGGATTGCCTCAGGCCCTATTCTGGTTCCCGGCGGCAGGCTGAGCCTGTGTTTAATTCTTCTTCCTGATGGGAAAATAGAGTGACCTGTGCCTGTCCCAACACCTAGATCTAGTCTCTCATTATTTGCCCCTCTTCCCGTTCATTCTCAGGACAAATTGCAACCTGTAGGGAACAGGAGCTTAAAGGTGCTGATTCTCCAAGTAGGGAGATTGCTAGTAAAGTAGCTGGAAAGGTGAACCCGAGCACAAGGAGATGAGAAATTGGGTGCGTTTTAGAAACCTTTCAAAATCACACTGTGTACCATCTTCTGGGTTTCTCATGCATGTTTTCGATGTAGGAAGATGCCTTTGAACCTGGAGATTTGGGACCCATGGAATGGGTACCACGCAGTATTAATTTAAAGGGTCTGAGTTTGCTCACCCAACCTCTCAGCCCCAAGAGTGTCCACCCTTATGTCTCATCCCAGTGTGGGTCTAGATATGGTCAATCCAGGTTGCATCACAGCCCCTGAACGAATTGTGTAAGAATTTCTCTCTCTTTCACTCTTTGTTTTACGGGTTTTTAAAAGTAATTTATTTTTATAATGGGGTTTAGCTGCTTTTCACGGCTGTGTTTATGCGGCTTTACACCCACTTGACTCACTTCCAGACAGATATCAATACATAGGTTTTAAGATTCTTACTAGTCACATATATTCTTGTGCGGTGAATAGGGGGTGTTGAGTCCAGTTCACTGAGCAAGGAGTAGGTCTTGTCTATTACATATTGGGTGTATGGAACAGTATCTGAGCGAATTTGAAACCCTTGTTTTATGCATCACCCCACCTCACCTTTCCCGTTAAGCAGCCATAGTGTGTTTTCTAAACGTGTGACTCTGTTCTGTTTTGTAATTCAGTTCAAGTGTAGCGGTTTTTACATTCCCTCTATAAGTGATAGCTTATGATAAGTGTCTTTTTCTGTGTGACTTATTTCACTTAGAATCGTCGTACCTAAGTCCACTCATCTTGCTTCTACTAGCCTTATGACATTGATTTCATGTCTGAGTGATATTCCATTGTACATAAGGACCACAACATCTTTATCCATTTTTCTCTTTCCTGGGATATTTAAGTTGTCATGAAGTGGAGGTTCTTGTCAACAGAGCAGCCCTAAACTTTGGGGTGCCTGTGTCTTGCTGATTTTTAGTTTTCCCAATTTATACGCCCATGAGTGGACGTGCCCTATGCTCCCTAAGCTGTGTTTTTTCGATGTTTCAGGACACACCGTACACTTCTCCAGAGTGGCTGTTGGCAATTTACATCCCGCCCATCAGCGTAGCAAGGCTGCCATTTCTCCATGGCCTGTCCTGCATTTCTGGTTTTGACACTTTTTGCAGCATCACCCTTTTGACTGATGGGAAGTGAAACTTCTTTGAAGCGCTGATTTGCCTTTCCAGGTTGCTTGGTTGGCCAAAAAGGGCGTATGCGTTTTTTCCTGAATATATTCAGGAAAAAACGCATACGCCCTTTTTGGCCAAGGGCATCATTGTCGACGTTTTGCCGCTTTTCATGTACTTTAAAGGCGATTCGAATCTACCTCCTGAAATCTGTTTCCTGCAATTCTGCCTTGCTTTCAAATCCTCTTCGTTGCCTTCCCTCAATATATCTGTGGATGAGAGTTATCATTTATAACTCTGCGGGTTTGTGAATTGCAGTGTCCCTGAGCTCCATTTTTCAACTCGCTTTTTGGTAGCTGGCCGCAAAAGCGCGGGATTGCCTCAGGCCCTATTCT
Source organism: Eschrichtius robustus (assembly GCF_028021215.1). Taxonomy (NCBI): domain Eukaryota; kingdom Metazoa; phylum Chordata; class Mammalia; order Artiodactyla; family Eschrichtiidae; genus Eschrichtius; species Eschrichtius robustus. Next base: position 970,301 of record NW_027175194.1, read on the forward strand.
GGTTCCTGGCGGCAGGCTGAGCCTGTGGTTAATTCTTCTTCCTGATGGGAAAATAGAGTGACCTGGGCCTGTCCCAACACCTAGATCTAGTCTCTCATTGGTTGCCCCTCTTCCCGTTCATCCTCAGGACAAATTGCAACCTGTAGGGAACAGGAGCTTAAAGGTGCTGATTCTCCAAGTAGGGAGATTGCTAGTAAAATAGCTGGAAAGGCGAACCCGAGCACAAGAAGATGAGAAATGGGGTGCGTTTTAGAAACCTTTCAAAATCACACGGTGTACCATCTTCTGGGTTTCTCATGCATGTTTTCGATGTAGGAAGATGCCCTTGAACCTGGAGATTTGGGACCCATGGGATGGGTACCACACACTATTACTTTAAAGGGTCTGCGTTTGCTCACCCAACCTCACCCAACCTCTCAGCCCCAAGAGTGTCCACCCTTATGTCTCATCCAGCTGTGGGTCTAGATATGGTCAATCCAGGTGTCATCACAGCCCCTGAACGAATTTTGTAAGAATTTCTCTCTCTTTCACTGTCTTTGTTTTACGGGTTTTTAAAAGTAATTTATTTTTATAATGGGGTTTAGCTGCTTTTCACGGCTGTGTTTATGCGGCTTTACACCCACTTGGCTCACTTCCAGAGAGATATCAATACATAGGTTTTACGATTCTTACTAGTCAGATATATTCTTGTGCGGTGAATAGGGGGTGTTGAGTCCAGTTCACTGAGCAAGGAGTAGGTCTTGTCTATTACATATTGGGTGTATGGAACAGTATCTGAGCGAATTTGAAACCCTTGTTTTATGCATCACCCCACCTCACCTTTCCCGTTAAGCAGCCATAGTGTGTTTTCTAAACGTGTGACTCTGTTCTGTTTTGTAATTCAGTTCAAGTGTAGCGGTTTTTACATTCCCTCTATAAGTGATAGCTTATGATAAGTGTCTTTTTCTGTGTGACTTATTTCACTTAGAATCGTCATACCTAAATCCACTCATCTTGCTTCTACTAGCCTTATGACATTGATTTCATGTCTGAGTGATATTCCTTTGTACATAAGGACCACAACTTCTTTATCCATTTTTCTCTTTCCTGGGATATTTAAGGTGTCATGAAGTGGAGGTTCTTGTCAACATAGCAGCCCTAAACATTGGGGTGCCTGTGTCTTGCTGATTTTTAGTTTTCCCAATTTATACGCCAATGAGTGGACGTGCCCTATGCTCCCTAAGCTGTGTTTTTTCGATGTTTCAGGACACACCGTACACTTCTCCAGAGTGGCTGTTGGCAATTTACATCCCGCCCATCAGCGTAGCAAGGCTGCCATTTCTCCATGGCCTGTCCTGCATTTCTGGTTTTGACACTTTTTGCAGCATGGCCCTTTTGACCGATGGGAAGCGAGACTTCTTTGTAGCGCTGATTTGCATTTCCAGTTTGCTTGGTTGGCCAAAAAGGGCGTATGCGTTTTTTCCTGAATATATTCATGAAAAAACGCATACGCCCTTTTTGGCCAAGGGCATCACTGTCGACGTTTTGCCACTTTTCATGTGCTTTAAAGGCGATTCGAATCTACATCCTGAAACCTGTTTCCTGCAATTCTGCCTTGCTTTCAAATCCTCTTCGTTGCCTTCCCTCAATATATTTGTGGACGAGAGTTATCATTTATAACTCAGCAGGTTTGTGAATTGCAGTGCCCCTGAGCTCCATTTTTCAACTGTCTTTTTTGGGAGCTGGCCGCAAAAGCACGGGATTGCCTCAGGCCCTATTCTGGTTCCCGGCGGCAGGCTGAGCCTGTGTTTAATTCTTCTTCCTGATGGGAAAATAGAGTGACCTGTGCCTGTCCCAACACCTAGATCTAGTCTCTCATTATTTGCCCCTCTTCCCGTTCATTCTCAGGACAAATTGCAACCTGTAGGGAACAGGAGCTTAAAGGTGCTGATTCTCCAAGTAGGGAGATTGCTAGTAAAGTAGCTGGAAAGGTGAACCCGAGCACAAGGAGATGAGAAATTGGGTGCGTTTTAGAAACCTTTCAAAATCACACGGTGTACCATCTTCTGGGTTTCTCATGCATGTTTTCGATGTAGGAAGATGCCTTTGAACCTGGAGATTTGGGACCCATGGGATGGGTACCACGCAGTATTACTTTAAAGGGTCTGAGTTTGCTCACCCAACCTCTCAGCCCCAAGAGTGTCCACCCTTATGTCTCATCCCAGTGTGGGTCTAGATATGGTCAATCCAGGTTGCATCACAGCCCCTGAACGAATTTTGTAAGAATTTCTCTCTCTTTCACTGTCTTTGTTTTACGGGTTTTTAAAAGTAATTTATTTTTATAATGGGGTTTAGCTGCTTTTCACGGCTGTGTTTATGCGGCTTTACACCCACTTGGCTCACTTCCAGAGAGATATCAATACATAGGTTTTACGATTCTTACTAGTCAGATATATTCTTGTGCGGTGAATAGGGGGTGTTGAGTCCAGTTCAGTGAGCAAGGAGTACGTCTTGTCTATTACATATTGGGTGTATGGAACAGTATCTGAGCGAATTTGAAACCCTTGTTTTATGCATCACCCCACCTCACCTTTCCCGTTAAGCAGCCATAGTGTGTTTTCTAAACGTGTGACTCTGTTCTGTTTTGTAATTCAGTTCAAGTGTAGCGGTTTTTACATTCCCTCTATAAGTGATAGCTTATGATAAGTGTCTTTTTCTGTGTAACTTATTTCACTTAGAATCGTCATACCTAAATCCACTCATCTTGCTTCTACTAGCCTTATGCCATTGATTTCATGTCTGAGTGATAGTCCATTGTACATAAGAACTACAACTGCTTTATCCATTTTTCTCTTTCCTGGGATATTTAAGGTGTCATGAAGTGGAGGTTCTTGTCAACAGAGCAGCCCTAAACTTTTGGGTGCCTGTGTCTTGCTGATTTTTAGTTTTCCCAATTTATACGCCCATGAGTGGAGGTGCCCTATGCTCCCTAAGCTGTGTTTTTTCGATGTTTCAGGACACACCGTACACTTCTCCAGAGTGGCTGTTGGCAATTTACATCCCGCCCATCAGCGTAGCAAGGCTGCCATTTCTCCATGGCCTGTCCTGCATTTCTGGTTTTGACACTTTTTGCAGCATGACCCTTTTGACCGATGGGAAGCGAAACTTCTTTGAAACGCTGATTTGCCTTTCCAGGTTGCTTGGTGGGCCAAAAAGGGCGTATGCGTTTTTTCCTGAATATATTCAGGAAAAAACGCATACGCCTTTTTTGGCCAAGGGCATCATTGTCGACGTTTTGCCGCTTTTCATGTGCTTTAAAGGCGATTCGAATCTACCTCCTGAAATCTGTTTCCTGCAATTCTGCCTTGCTTTCAAATCCTCTTCGTTGCCTTCCCTCAATATATCTGTGGATGAGAGTTATCATTTATAACTCTGCGGGTTTGTGAATTGCAGTGTCCCTGAGCTCCATTTTTCAACTCGCTTTTTTGGGAGCTGGCCGCAAAATCGTGGGATTGCCTCAGGCCCTATTCTGGTTCCTGGCGGCAGGCTGAGCCTGTGGTTAATTCTTCTTACTGATGGGAAAATAGAGTGACCTGGGCCTGTCCCAACACCTAGATCTAGTCTCTCATTGGTTGCCCCTCTTCCCGTTCATCCTCAGGACAAATTGCAACCTGTAGGGAACAGGAGCTTAAAGGTGCTGATTCTCCAAGTAGGGAGATTGCTAGTAAAGTAGCTGGAAAGGCGAACCCGAGCACAAGGAGATGAGAAATTGGGTGCGTTTTAGAAACCTTTCAAAATCACACGGTGTACCATCTTCTGGGTTTCTCATGCATGTTTTCTATGTAGGAAGATGCCTTTGAACCTGGAGATTTGGGACCCATGGGATGGGTACCACGCAGTATTACTTTAAAGGGTCTGAGTTTGCTCACCCAACCTCACCCAACCTCTCAGCCCCAAGAGTGTCCACCCTTATGTCTCATCCCGGTGTGGGTCTAGATATGGTCAATCCAGGTTGCATCACAGCCCCTGAACGAATTTTGTAAGAATTTCTCTCTCTTTCACTGTCTTTGTTTTACGGGTTTTTAAAAGTAATTTATTTTTATAATGGGGTTTAGCTGCTTTTCACGGCTGTGTTTATGCGGCTTTACACCCACTTGGCTCACTTCCAGAGAGATATCAATACATAGGTTTTACGATTCTTACTAGTCAGATATATTCTTGTGCGGTGAATAGGGGGTGTTGAGTCCAGTTCACTGAGCAAGGAGTAGGTCTTGTCTATTACATATTGGGTGTATGGAACAGTATCTGAGCGAATTTGAAACCCTTGTTTTATGCATCACCCCACCTCACCTTTCCCGTTAAGCAGCCATAGTGTGTTTTCTAAACGTGTGACTCTGTTCTGTTTTGTAATTCAGTTCAAGTGTAGCGGTTTTTACATTCCCTCTATAAGTGATAGCTTATGATAAGTGTCTTTTTCTGTGTGACTTATTTCACTTAGAATCGTCATACCTAAATCCACTCATCTTGCTTCTACTAGCCTTATGACATTGATTTCATGTCTGAGTGATATTCCTTTGTACATAAGGACCACAACTTCTTTATCCATTTTTCTCTTTCCTGGGATATTTAAGGTGTCATGAAGTGGAGGTTCTTGTCAACATAGCAGCCCTAAACATTGGGGTGCCTGTGTCTTGCTGATTTTCAGTTTTCCCAATTTATACGCCAATGAGTGGACGTGCCCTATGCTCCCTAAGCTGTGTTTTTTCGATGTTTCAGGACACACCGTACACTCCTCCAGAGTGGCTGTTGGCAATTTACATCCCGCCCATCAGCGTAGCAAGGCTGCCATTTCTCCATGGCCTGTCCTGCATTTCTGGTTTTGACACTTTTTGCAGCATGGCCCTTTTGACCGATGGGAAGCGAGACTTCTTTGTAGCGCTGATTTGCATTTCCAGTTTGCTTGGTTGGCCAAAAAGGGCGTATGCGTTTTTTCCTGAATATATTCAGGAAAAAACGCATACGCCCTTTTTGGCCAAGGGCATCACTGTCGACGTTTTGCCACTTTTCATGTGCTTTAAAGGCGATTCGAATCTACATCCTGAAACCTGTTTCCTGCAATTCTGCCTTGCTTTCAAATCCTCTTCGTTGCCTTCCCTCAATATATCTGTGGACGAGAGTTATCATTTATAACTCAGCAGGTTTGTGAATTGCAGTGCCCCTGAGCTCCATTTTTCAACTGTCTTTTTTGGGAGCTGGCCGCAAAAGCGCGGGATTGCCTCAGGCCCTATTCTGGTTCCCGGCGGCAGGCTGAGCCTGTGTTTAATTCTTCTTCCTGATGGGAAAATAGAGTGACCTGTGCCTGTCCCAACACCTAGATCTAGTCTCTCATTATTTGCCCCTCTTACCGTTCATTCTCAGGACAAATTGCAACCTGTAGGGAACAGGAGCTTAAAGGTGCTGATTCTCCAAGTAGGGAGATTGCTAGTAAAGTAGCTGGAAAGGCGAACCCGAGCACAAGGAGATGAGAAATTGGGTGCGTTTTAGAAACCTTTCAAAATCACACTGTGTACCATCTTCTGGGTTTCTCATGCATGTTTTCGATGTAGGAAGATGCCTTTGAACCTGGAGATTTGGGACCCATGGAATGGGTACCACGCAGTATTAATTTAAAGGGTCTGAGTTTGCTCACCCAACCTCTCAGCCCCAAGAGTGTCCACCCTTATGTCTCATCCCAGTGTGGGTCTAGATATGGTCAATCCAGGTTGCATCACAGCCCCTGAACGAATTGTGTAAGAATTTCTCTCTCTTTCACTCTTTGTTTTACGGGTTTTTAAAAGTAATTTATTTTTATAATGGGGTTTAGCTGCTTTTCACGGCTGTGTTTATGCGGCTTTACACCCACTTGACTCACTTCCAGACAGATATCAATACATAGGTTTTAAGATTCTTACTAGTCACATATATTCTTGTGCGGTGAATAGGGGGTGATGAGTCCAGTTCACTGAGCAAGGAGTAGGTCTTGTCTATTACATATTGGGTGTATGGAACAGTATCTGAGCGAATTTGAAACCCTTATTTTATGCATCACCCCACCTCACCTTTCCCGTTAAGCAGCCATAGTGTGTTTTCTAAACGTGTGACTCTGTTCTGTTTTGTAATTCAGTTCAAGTGTAGCGGTTTTTACATTCCCTCTATAAGTGATAGCTTATGATAAGTGTCTTTTTCTGTGTGACTTATTTCACTTAGAATCGTCGTACCTAAGTCCACTCATCTTGCTTCTACTAGCCTTATGACATTGATTTCATGTCTGAGTGATATTCCATTGTACATAAGGACCACAACATCTTTATCCATTTTTCTCTTTCCTGGGATATTTAAGTTGTCATGAAGTGGAGGTTCTTGTCAACAGAGCAGCCCTAAACTTTGGGGTGCCTGTGTCTTGCTGATTTTTAGTTTTCCCAATTTATACGCCCATGAGTGGACGTGCCCTATTCTCCCTAAGCTGTGTTTTTTCGATGTTTCAGGACACACCGTACACTTCTCCAGAGTGGCTGTTGGCAATTTACATCCCGCCCATCAGCGTAGCAAGGCTGCCATTTCTCCATGGCCTGTCCTGCATTTCTGGTTTTGACACTTTTTGCAGCATGACCCTTTTGACCGATGGGTAGCGAAACTTCTTTGAAGCGCTGATTTGCCTTTCCAGGTTGCTTGGTTGGCCAAAAAGGGCGTATGCGTTTTTTCCTGAATATATTCAGGAAAAAACGCATACGCCTTTTTTGTCCAAGGGCATCATTGTCGACGTTTTGCCGCTTTTCATGTGCTTTAAAGGCGATTCGAATCTACCTCCTGAAATCTGTTTCCTGCAATTCTGCCTTGCTTTCAAATCCTCTTCGTTGCCTTCCCTCAATATATCTGTGGATGAGAGTTATCATTTATAACTCTGCGGGTTTGTGAATTGCAGTGTCCCTGAGCTCCATTTTTCAACTCGCTTTTTTGGGAGCTGGCCGCAAAAGCGCGGGATTGCCTCAGGCCCTATTCTGGTTCCTGGCGGCATGCTGAGCCTGTGGTTAATTCTTCTTTCTGATGGGAAAATAGAGTGACCTGGGCCTGTCCCAACACCTAGATCTAGTCTCTCATTGGTTGCCCCTCTTCCCGTTCATCCTCAGGACAAATTGCAACCTGTAGGGAACAGGAGCTTAAAGGTGCTGATTCTCCAAGTAGGGAGATTGCTAGTAAAATAGCTGGAAAGGCGAACCCGAGCACAAGAAGATGAGAAATGGGGTGCGTTTTAGAAACCTTTCAAAATCACACGGTGTACCATCTTCTGGGTTTCTCATGCATGTTTTCGATGTAGGAAGATGCCCTTGAACCTGGAGATTTGGGACCCATGGGATGGGTACCACACAGTATTACTTTAAAGGGTCTGCGTTTGCTCACCCAACCTCTCAGCCCCAAGAGTGTCCACCCTTATGTCTCATCCAGCTGTGGGTCTAGATATGGTCAATCCAGGTTGCATCACAGCCCCTGAACGAATTTTGTAAGAATTTCTCTCTCTTTCACTGTCTTTGTTTTACGGGTTTTTAAAAGTAATTTATTTTTATAATGGGGTTTAGCTGCTTTTCACGGCTGTGTTTATGCGGCTTTACACCCACTTGGCTCACTTCCAGAGAGATATCAATACATAGGTTTTACGATTCTTACTAGTCAGATATATTCTTGTGCGGTGAATAGGGGGTGTTGAGTCCAGTTCACTGAGCAAGGAGTAGGTCTTGTCTATTACATATTGGGTGTATGGAACAGTATCTGAGCGAATTTGAAACCCTTGTTTTATGCATCACCCCACCTCACCTTTCCCGTTAAGCAGCCATAGTGTGTTTTCTAAACGTGTGACTCTGTTCTGTTTTGTAATTCAGTTCAAGTGTAGCGGTTTTTACATTCCCTCTATAAGTGATAGCTTATGATAAGTGTCTCTTTCTGTGTGACTTATTTCACTTAGAATCGTCATACCTAAATCCACTCATCTTGCTTCTACTAGCCTTATGACATTGATTTCATGTCTGAGTGATATTCCTTTGTACATAAGGACCACAACTTCTTTATCCATTTTTCTCTTTCCTGGGATATTTAAGGTGTCATGAAGTGGAGGTTCTTGTCAACATAGCAGCCCTAAACATTGGGGTGCCTGTGTCTTGCTGATTTTCAGTTTTCCCAATTTATACGCCAATGAGTGGACGTGCCCTATGCTCCCTAAGCTGTGTTTTTTCGATGTTTCAGGACACACCGTACACTCCTCCAGAGTGGCTGTTGGCAATTTACATCCCGCCCATCAGCGTAGCAAGGCTGCCATTTCTCCATGGCCTGTCCTGCATTTCTGGTTTTGACACTTTTTGCAGCATGGCCCTTTTGACCGATGGGAAGCGAGACTTCTTTGTAGCGCTGATTTGCATTTCCAGTTTGCTTGGTTGGCCAAAAAGGGCGTATGCGTTTTTTCCTGAATATATTCAGGAAAAAACGCATACGCCCTTTTTGGCCAAGGGCATCACTGTCGACGTTTTGCCACTTTTCATGTGCTTTAAAGGCGATTCGAATCTACATCCTGAAACCTGTTTCCTGCAATTCTGCCTTGCTTTCAAATCCTCTTCGTTGCCTTCCCTCAATATATCTGTGGATGAGAGTTATCATTTATAACTCTGCGGGTTTGTGAATTGCAGTGTCCCTGAGCTCCATTTTTCAACTCGCTTTTTGGTAGCTGGCCGCAAAAGCGCGGGATTGCCTCAGGCCCTATTCTGGTTCCTGGCGGCAGGCTGAGCCTGTGGTTAATTCTTCTTCCTGATGGGAAAATAGAGTGACCTGGGCCTGTCCCAACACCTAGATCTAGTCTCTCATTGGTTGCCCCTCTTCCCGTTCATCCTCAGGACAAATTGCAACCTGTAGGGAACAGGAGCTTAAAGGTGCTGATTCTCCAAGTAGGGAGATTGCTAGTAAAATAGCTGGAAAGGCGAACCCGAGCACAAGAAGATGAGAAATGGGGTGCGTTTTAGAAACCTTTCAAAATCACACGGTGTACCATCTTCTGGGTTTCTCATGCATGTTTTCGATGTAGGAAGATGCCCTTGAACCTGGAGATTTGGGACCCATGGGATGGGTACCACACACTATTACTTTAAAGGGTCTGCGTTTGCTCACCCAACCTCACCCAACCTCTCAGCCCCAAGAGTGTCCACCCTTATGTCTCATCCAGCTGTGGGTCTAGATATGGTCAATCCAGGTGTCATCACAGCCCCTGAACGAATTTTGTAAGAATTTCTCTCTCTTTCACTGTCTTTGTTTTACGGGTTTTTAAAAGTAATTTATTTTTATAATGGGGTTTAGCTGCTTTTCACGGCTGTGTTTATGCGGCTTTACACCCACTTGGCTCACTTCCAGAGAGATATCAATACATAGGTTTTACGATTCTTACTAGTCAGATATATTCTTGTGCGGTGAATAGGGGGTGTTGAGTCCAGTTCACTGAGCAAGGAGTAGGTCTTGTCTATTACATATTGGGTGTATGGAACAGTATCTGAGCGAATTTGAAACCCTTGTTTTATGCATCACCCCACCTCACCTTTCCCGTTAAGCAGCCATAGTGTGTTTTCTAAACGTGTGACTCTGTTCTGTTTTGTAATTCAGTTCAAGTGTAGCGGTTTTTACATTCCCTCTATAAGTGATAGCTTATGATAAGTGTCTTTTTCTGTGTGACTTATTTCACTTAGAATCGTCATACCTAAATCCACTCATCTTGCTTCTACTAGCCTTATGACATTGATTTCATGTCTGAGTGATATTCCTTTGTACATAAGGACCACAACTTCTTTATCCATTTTTCTCTTTCCTGGGATATTTAAGGTGTCATGAAGTGGAGGTTCTTGTCAACAGAGCAGCCCTAAACTTTTGGGTGCCTGTGTCTTGCTGATTTTTAGTTTTCCCAATTTATACGCCCATGAGTGGAGGTGCCCTATGCTCCCTAAGCTGTGTTTTTTCGATGTTTCAGGACACACCGTACACTTCTCCAGAGTGGCTGTTGGCAATTTACATCCCGCCCATCAGCGTAGCAAGGCTGCCATTTCTCCATGGCCTGTCCTGCATTTCTGGTTTTGACACTTTTTGCAGCATGACCCTTTTGACCGATGGGAAGCGAAACTTCTTTGAAACGCTGATTTGCCTTTCCAGGTTGCTTGGTGGGCCAAAAAGGGCGTATGCGTTTTTTCCTGAATATATTCAGGAAAAAACGCATACGCCTTTTTTGGCCAAGGGCATCATTGTCGACGTTTTGCCGCTTTTCATGTGCTTTAAAGGCGATTCGAATCTACCTCCTGAAATCTGTTTCCTGCAATTCTGCCTTGCTTTCAAATCCTCTTCGTTGCCTTCCCTCAATATATCTGTGGATGAGAGTTATCATTTATAACTCTGCGGGTTTGTGAATTGCAGTGTCCCTGAGCTCCATTTTTCAACTCGCTTTTTTGGGAGCTGGCCGCAAAATCGTGGGATTGCCTCAGGCCCTATTCTGGTTCCTGGCGGCAGGCTGAGCCTGTGGTTAATTCTTCTTACTGATGGGAAAATAGAGTGACCTGGGCCTGTCCCAACACCTAGATCTAGTCTCTCATTGGTTGCCCCTCTTCCCGTTCATCCTCAGGACAAATTGCAACCTGTAGGGAACAGGAGCTTAAAGGTGCTGATTCTCCAAGTAGGGAGATTGCTAGTAAAGTAGCTGGAAAGGCGAACCCGAGCACAAGGAGATGAGAAATTGGGTGCGTTTTAGAAACCTTTCAAAATCACACGGTGTACCATCTTCTGGGTTTCTCATGCATGTTTTCTATGTAGGAAGATGCCTTTGAACCTGGAGATTTGGGACCCATGGGATGGGTACCACGCAGTATTACTTTAAAGGGTCTGAGTTTGCTCACCCAACCTCACCCAACCTCTCAGCCCCAAGAGTGTCCACCCTTATGTCTCATCCCGGTGTGGGTCTAGATATGGTCAATCCAGGTTGCATCACAGCCCCTGAACGAATTTTGTAAGAATTTCTCTCTCTTTCACTGTCTTTGTTTTACGGGTTTTTAAAAGTAATTTATTTTTATAATGGGGTTTAGCTGCTTTTCACGGCTGTGTTTATGCGGCTTTACACCCACTTGGCTCACTTCCAGAGAGATATCAATACATAGGTTTTACGATTCTTACTAGTCAGATATATTCTTGTGCGGTGAATAGGGGGTGTTGAGTCCAGTTCACTGAGCAAGGAGTAGGTCTTGTCTATTACATATTGGGTGTATGGAACAGTATCTGAGCGAATTTGAAACCCTTGTTTTATGCATCACCCCACCTCACCTTTCCCGTTAAGCAGCCATAGTGTGTTTTCTAAACGTGTGACTCTGTTCTGTTTTGTAATTCAGTTCAAGTGTAGCGGTTTTTACATTCCCTCTATAAGTGATAGCTTATGATAAGTGTCTTTTTCTGTGTGACTTATTTCACTTAGAATCGTCATACCTAAATCCACTCATCTTGCTTCTACTAGCCTTATGACATTGATTTCATGTCTGAGTGATATTCCTTTGTACATAAGGACCACAACTTCTTTATCCATTTTTCTCTTTCCTGGGATATTTAAGGTGTCATGAAGTGGAGGTTCTTGTCAACATAGCAGCCCTAAACATTGGGGTGCCTGTGTCTTGCTGATTTTCAGTTTTCCCAATTTATACGCCAATGAGTGGACGTGCCCTATGCTCCCTAAGCTGTGTTTTTTCGATGTTTCAGGACACACCGTACACTCCTCCAGAGTGGCTGTTGGCAATTTACATCCCGCCCATCAGCGTAGCAAGGCTGCCATTTCTCCATGGCCTGTCCTGCATTTCTGGTTTTGACACTTTTTGCAGCATGGCCCTTTTGACCGATGGGAAGCGAGACTTCTTTGTAGCGCTGATTTGCATTTCCAGTTTGCTTGGTTGGCCAAAAAGGGCGTATGCGTTTTTTCCTGAATATATTCAGGAAAAAACGCATACGCCCTTTTTGGCCAAGGGCATCACTGTCGACGTTTTGCCACTTTTCATGTGCTTTAAAGGCGATTCGAATCTACATCCTGAAACCTGTTTCCTGCAATTCTGCCTTGCTTTCAAATCCTCTTCGTTGCCTTCCCTCAATATATCTGTGGACGAGAGTTATCATTTATAACTCAGCAGGTTTGTGAATTGCAGTGCCCCTGAGCTCCATTTTTCAACTGTCTTTTTTGGGAGCTGGCCGCAAAAGCGCGGGATTGCCTCAGGCCCTATTCTGGTTCCCGGCGGCAGGCTGAGCCTGTGTTTAATTCTTCTTCCTGATGGGAAAATAGAGTGACCTGTGCCTGTCCCAACACCTAGATCTAGTCTCTCAATATTTGCCCCTCTTACCGTTCATTCTCAGGACAAATTGCAACCTGTAGGGAACAGGAGCTTAAAGGTGCTGATTCTCCAAGTAGGGAGATTGCTAGTAAAGTAGCTGGAAAGGCGAACCCGAGCACAAGGAGATGAGAAATTGGGTGCGTTTTAGAAACCTTTCAAAATCACACTGTGTACCATCTTCTGGGTTTCTCATGCATGTTTTCGATGTAGGAAGATGCCTTTGAACCTGGAGATTTGGGACCCATGGAATGGGTACCACGCAGTATTAATTTAAAGGGTCTGAGTTTGCTCACCCAACCTCTCAGCCCCAAGAGTGTCCACCCTTATGTCTCATCCCAGTGTGGGTCTAGATATGGTCAATCCAGGTTGCATCACAGCCCCTGAACGAATTGTGTAAGAATTTCTCTCTCTTTCACTCTTTGTTTTACGGGTTTTTAAAAGTAATTTATTTTTATAATGGGGTTTAGCTGCTTTTCACGGCTGTGTTTATGCGGCTTTACACCCACTTGACTCACTTCCAGACAGATATCAATACATAGGTTTTAAGATTCTTACTAGTCACATATATTCTTGTGCGGTGAATAGGGGGTGATGAGTCCAGTTCACTGAGCAAGGAGTAGGTCTTGTCTATTACATATTGGGTGTATGGAACAGTATCTGAGCGAATTTGAAACCCTTATTTTATGCATCACCCCACCTCACCTTTCCCGTTAAGCAGCCATAGTGTGTTTTCTAAACGTGTGACTCTGTTCTGTTTTGTAATTCAGTTCAAGTGTAGCGGTTTTTACATTCCCTCTATAAGTGATAGCTTATGATAAGTGTCTTTTTCTGTGTGACTTATTTCACTTAGAATTGTCGTACCTAAGTCCACTCATCTTGCTTCTACTAGCCTTATGACATTGATTTCATGTCTGAGTGATATTCCATTGTACATAAGGACCACAACATCTTTATCCATTTTTCTCTTTCCTGGGATATTTAAGTTGTCATGAAGTGGAGGTTCTTGTCAACAGAGCAGCCCTAAACTTTGGGGTGCCTGTGTCTTGCTGATTTTTAGTTTTCCCAATTTATACGCCCATGAGTGGACGTGCCCTATTCTCCCTAAGCTGTGTTTTTTCGATGTTTCAGGACACACCGTACACTTCTCCAGAGTGGCTGTTGGCAATTTACATCCCGCCCATCAGCGTAGCAAGGCTGCCATTTCTCCATGGCCTGTCCTGCATTTCTGGTTTTGACACTTTTTGCAGCATCACCCTTTTGACTGATGGGAAGTGAAACTTCTTTGAAGCGCTGATTTGCCTTTCCAGGTTGCTTGGTTGGCCAAAAAGGGCGTATGCGTTTTTTCCTGAATATATTCAGGAAAAAACGCATACGCCCTTTTTGGCCAAGGGCATCATTGTCGACGTTTTGCCGCTTTTCATGTGCTTTAAAGGCGATTCGAATCTACCTCCTGAAATCTGTTTCCTGCAATTCTGCCTTGCTTTCAAATCCTCTTCGTTGCCTTCCCTCAATATATCTGTGGACGAGAGTTATCATTTATAACTCAGCAGGTTTGTGAATTGCAGTGCCCCTGAGCTCCATTTTTCAACTGTCTTTTTTGGGAGCTGGCCGCAAAAGCGCGGGATTGCCTCAGGCCCTATTCTGGTTCCCGGCGGCAGGCTGAGCCTGTGTTTAATTCTTCTTCCTGATGGGAAAATAGAGTGACCTGTGCCTGTCCCAACACCTAGATCTAGTCTCTCATTATTTGCCCCTCTTACCGTTCATTCTCAGGACAAATTGCAACCTGTAGGGAACAGGAGCTTAAAGGTGCTGATTCTCCAAGTAGGGAGATTGCTAGTAAAGTAGCTGGAAAGGCGAACCCGAGCACAAGGAGATGAGAAATTGGGTGCGTTTTAGAAACCTTTCAAAATCACACTGTGTACCATCTTCTGGGTTTCTCATGCATGTTTTCGATGTAGGAAGATGCCTTTGAACCTGGAGATTTGGGACCCATGGAATGGGTACCACGCAGTATTAATTTAAAGGGTCTGAGTTTGCTCACCCAACCTCTCAGCCCCAAGAGTGTCCACCCTTATGTCTCATCCCAGTGTGGGTCTAGATATGGTCAATCCAGGTTGCATCACAGCCCCTGAACGAATTGTGTAAGAATTTCTCTCTCTTTCACTCTTTGTTTTACGGGTTTTTAAAAGTAATTTATTTTTATAATGGGGTTTAGCTGCTTTTCACGGCTGTGTTTATGCGGCTTTACACCCACTTGACTCACTTCCAGACAGATATCAATACATAGGTTTTAAGATTCTTACTAGTCACATATATTCTTGTGCGGTGAATAGGGGGTGATGAGTCCAGTTCACTGAGCAAGGAGTAGGTCTTGTCTATTACATATTGGGTGTATGGAACAGTATCTGAGCGAATTTGAAACCCTTATTTTATGCATCACCCCACCTCACCTTTCCCGTTAAGCAGCCATAGTGTGTTTTCTAAACGTGTGACTCTGTTCTGTTTTGTAATTCAGTTCAAGTGTAGCGGTTTTTACATTCCCTCTATAAGTGATAGCTTATGATAAGTGTCTTTTTCTGTGTGACTTATTTCACTTAGAATCGTCGTACCTAAGTCCACTCATCTTGCTTCTACTAGCCTTATGACATTGATTTCATGTCTGAGTGATATTCCATTGTACATAAGGACCACAACATCTTTATCCATTTTTCTCTTTCCTGGGATATTTAAGTTGTCATGAAGTGGAGGTTCTTGTCAACAGAGCAGCCCTAAACTTTGGGGTGCCTGTGTCTTGCTGATTTTTAGTTTTCCCAATTTATACGCCCATGAGTGGACGTGCCCTATTCTCCCTAAGCTGTGTTTTTTCGATGTTTCAGGACACACCGTACACTTCTCCAGAGTGGCTGTTGGCAATTTACATCCCGCCCATCAGCGTAGCAAGGCTGCCATTTCTCCATGGCCTGTCCTGCATTTCTGGTTTTGACACTTTTTGCAGCATCACCCTTTTGACTGATGGGAAGTGAAACTTCTTTGAAGCGCTGATTTGCCTTTCCAGGTTGCTTGGTTGGCCAAAAAGGGCGTATGCGTTTTTTCCTGAATATATTCAGGAAAAAACGCATACGCCCTTTTTGGCCAAGGGCATCATTGTCGACGTTTTGCCGCTTTTCATGTGCTTTAAAGGCGATTCGAATCTACCTCCTGAAATCTGTTTCCTGCAATTCTGCCTTGCTTTCAAATCCTCTTCGTTGCCTTCCCTCAATATATCTGTGGATGAGAGTTATCATTTATAACTCTGCGGGTTTGTGAATTGCAGTGTCCCTGAGCTCCATTTTTCAACTCGCTTTTTTGGTAGCTGGCCGCAAAAGCGCGGGATTGCCTCAGGCCCTATTCTGGTTCCTGGCGGCAGGCTGAGCCTGTGGTTAATTCTTCTTCCTGATGGGAAAATAGAGTGACCTGGGCCTGTCCCAACACCTAGATCTAGTCTCTCATTGGTTGCCCCTCTTCCCGTTCATCCTCAGGACAAATTGCAACCTGTAGGGAACAGGAGCTTAAAGGTGCTGATTCTCCAAGTAGGGAGATTGCTAGTAAAATAGCTGGAAAGGCGAACCCGAGCACAAGAAGATGAGAAATGGGGTGCGTTTTAGAAACCTTTCAAAATCACACGGTGTACCATCTTCTGGGTTTCTCATGCATGTTTTCGATGTAGGAAGATGCCCTTGAACCTGGAGATTTGGGACCCATGGGATGGGTACCACACACTATTACTTTAAAGGGTCTGCGTTTGCTCACCCAACCTCACCCAACCTCTCAGCCCCAAGAGTGTCCACCCTTATGTCTCATCCAGCTGTGGGTCTAGATATGGTCAATCCAGGTGTCATCACAGCCCCTGAACGAATTTTGTAAGAATTTCTCTCTCTTTCACTGTCTTTGTTTTACGGGTTTTTAAAAGTAATTTATTTTTATAATGGGGTTTAGCTGCTTTTCACGGCTGTGTTTATGCGGCTTTACACCCACTTGGCTCACTTCCAGAGAGATATCAATACATAGGTTTTACGATTCTTACTAGTCAGATATATTCTTGTGCGGTGAATAGGGGGTGTTGAGTCCAGTTCACTGAGCAAGGAGTAGGTCTTGTCTATTACATATTGGGTGTATGGAACAGTATCTGAGCGAATTTGAAACCCTTGTTTTATGCATCACCCCACCTCACCTTTCCCGTTAAGCAGCCATAGTGTGTTTTCTAAACGTGTGACTCTGTTCTGTTTTGTAATTCAGTTCAAGTGTAGCGGTTTTTACATTCCCTCTATAAGTGATAGCTTATGATAAGTGTCTTTTTCTGTGTGACTTATTTCACTTAGAATCGTCATACCTAAATCCACTCATCTTGCTTCTACTAGCCTTATGACATTGATTTCATGTCTGAGTGATATTCCTTTGTACATAAGGACCACAACTTCTTTATCCATTTTTCTCTTTCCTGGGATATTTAAGGTGTCATGAAGTGGAGGTTCTTGTCAACATAGCAGCCCTAAACATTGGGGTGCCTGTGTCTTGCTGATTTTTAGTTTTCCCAATTTATACGCCAATGAGTGGACGTGCCCTATGCTCCCTAAGCTGTGTTTTTTCGATGTTTCAGGACACACCGTACACTTCTCCAGAGTGGCTGTTGGCAATTTACATCCCGCCCATCAGCGTAGCAAGGCTGCCATTTCTCCATGGCCTGTCCTGCATTTCTGGTTTTGACACTTTTTGCAGCATGGCCCTTTTGACCGATGGGAAGCGAGACTTCTTTGTAGCGCTGATTTGCATTTCCAGTTTGCTTGGTTGGCCAAAAAGGGCGTATGCGTTTTTTCCTGAATATATTCAGGAAAAAACGCATACGCCCTTTTTGGCCAAGGGCATCACTGTCGACGTTTTGCCACTTTTCATGTGCTTTAAAGGCGATTCGAATCTACATCCTGAAACCTGTTTCCTGCAATTCTGCCTTGCTTTCAAATCCTCTTCGTTGCCTTCCCTCAATATATTTGTGGACGAGAGTTATCATTTATAACTCAGCAGGTTTGTGAATTGCAGTGCCCCTGAGCTCCATTTTTCAACTGTCTTTTTTGGGAGCTGGCCGCAAAAGCACGGGATTGCCTCAGGCCCTATTCTGGTTCCCGGCGGCAGGCTGAGCCTGTGTTTAATTCTTCTTCCTGATGGGAAAATAGAGTGACCTGTGCCTGTCCCAACACCTAGATCTAGTCTCTCATTATTTGCCCCTCTTCCCGTTCATTCTCAGGACAAATTGCAACCTGTAGGGAACAGGAGCTTAAAGGTGCTGATTCTCCAAGTAGGGAGATTGCTAGTAAAGTAGCTGGAAAGGTGAACCCGAGCACAAGGAGATGAGAAATTGGGTGCGTTTTAGAAACCTTTCAAAATCACACGGTGTACCATCTTCTGGGTTTCTCATGCATGTTTTCGATGTAGGAAGATGCCTTTGAACCTGGAGATTTGGGACCCATGGGATGGGTACCACGCAGTATTACTTTAAAGGGTCTGAGTTTGCTCACCCAACCTCTCAGCCCCAAGAGTGTCCACCCTTATGTCTCATCCCAGTGTGGGTCTAGATATGGTCAATCCAGGTTGCATCACAGCCCCTGAACGAATTTTGTAAGAATTTCTCTCTCTTTCACTGTCTTTGTTTTACGGGTTTTTAAAAGTAATTTATTTTTATAATGGGGTTTAGCTGCTTTTCACGGCTGTGTTTATGCGGCTTTACACCCACTTGGCTCACTTCCAGAGAGATATCAATACATAGGTTTTACGATTCTTACTAGTCAGATATATTCTTGTGCGGTGAATAGGGGGTGTTGAGTCCAGTTCAGTGAGCAAGGAGTACGTCTTGTCTATTACATATTGGGTGTATGGAACAGTATCTGAGCGAATTTGAAACCCTTGTTTTATGCATCACCCCACCTCACCTTTCCCGTTAAGCAGCCATAGTGTGTTTTCTAAACGTGTGACTCTGTTCTGTTTTGTAATTCAGTTCAAGTGTAGCGGTTTTTACATTCCCTCTATAAGTGATAGCTTATGATAAGTGTCTTTTTCTGTGTGACTTATTTCACTTAGAATCGTCATACCTAAATCCACTCATCTTGCTTCTACTAGCCTTATGCCATTGATTTCATGTCTGAGTGATAGTCCATTGTACATAAGAACTACAACTTCTTTATCCATTTTTCTCTTTCCTGGGATATTTAAGGTGTCATGAAGTGGAGGTTCTTGTCAACAGAGCAGCCCTAAACTTTTGGGTGCCTGTGTCTTGCTGATTTTTAGTTTTCCCAATTTATACGCCCATGAGTGGAGGTGCCCTATGCTCCCTAAGCTGTGTTTTTTCGATGTTTCAGGACACACCGTACACTTCTCCAGAGTGGCTGTTGGCAATTTACATCCCGCCCATCAGCGTAGCAAGGCTGCCATTTCTCCATGGCCTGTCCTGCATTTCTGGTTTTGACACTTTTTGCAGCATGACCCTTTTGACCGATGGGAAGCGAAACTTCTTTGAAACGCTGATTTGCCTTTCCAGGTTGCTTGGTGGGCCAAAAAGGGCGTATGCGTTTTTTCCTGAATATATTCAGGAAAAAACGCATACGCCTTTTTTGGCCAAGGGCATCATTGTCGACGTTTTGCCGCTTTTCATGTGCTTTAAAGGCGATTCGAATCTACCTCCTGAAATCTGTTTCCTGCAATTCTGCCTTGCTTTCAAATCCTCTTCGTTGCCTTCCCTCAATATATCTGTGGATGAGAGTTATCATTTATAACTCTGCGGGTTTGTGAATTGCAGTGTCCCTGAGCTCCATTTTTCAACTCGCTTTTTTGGGAGCTGGCCGCAAAAGCGTGGGATTGCCTCAGGCCCTATTCTGGTTCCTGGCGGCAGGCTGAGCCTGTGGTTAATTCTTCTTACTGATGGGAAAATAGAGTGACCTGGGCCTGTCCCAACACCTAGATCTAGTCTCTCATTGGTTGCCCCTCTTCCCGTTCATCCTCAGGACAAATTGCAACCTGTAGGGAACAGGAGCTTAAAGGTGCTGATTCTCCAAGTAGGGAGATTGCTAGTAAAGTAGCTGGAAAGGCGAACCCGAGCACAAGGAGATGAGAAATTGGGTGCGTTTTAGAAACCTTTCAAAATCACACGGTGTACCATCTTCTGGGTTTCTCATGCATGTTTTCTATGTAGGAAGATGCCTTTGAACCTGGAGATTTGGGACCCATGGGATGGGTACCACGCAGTATTACTTTAAAGGGTCTGAGTTTGCTCACCCAACCTCACCCAACCTCTCAGCCCCAAGAGTGTCCACCCTTATGTCTCATCCCGGTGTGGGTCTAGATATGGTCAATCCAGGTTGCATCACAGCCCCTGAACGAATTTTGTAAGAATTTCTCTCTCTTTCACTGTCTTTGTTTTACGGGTTTTTAAAAGTAATTTATTTTTATAATGGGGTTTAGCTGCTTTTCACGGCTGTGTTTATGCGGCTTTACACCCACTTGGCTCACTTCCAGAGAGATATCAATACATAGGTTTTACGATTCTTACTAGTCAGATATATTCTTGTGCGGTGAATAGGGGGTGTTGAGTCCAGTTCACTGAGCAAGGAGTAGGTCTTGTCTATTACATATTGGGTGTATGGAACGGTATCTGAGCGAATTTGAAACCCTTGTTTTATGCATCACCCCACCTCACCTTTCCCGTTAAGCAGCCATAGTGTGTTTTCTAAACGTGTGACTCTGTTCTGTTTTGTAATTCAGTTCAAGTGTAGCGGTTTTTACATTCCCTCTATAAGTGATAGCTTATGATAAGTGTCTTTTTCTGTGTGACTTATTTCACTTAGAATCGTCATACCTAAATCCACTCATCTTGCTTCTACTAGCCTTATGACATTGATTTCATGTCTGAGTGATATTCCTTTGTACATAAGGACCACAACTTCTTTATCCATTTTTCTCTTTCCTGGGATATTTAAGGTGTCATGAAGTGGAGGTTCTTGTCAACATAGCAGCCCTAAACATTGGGGTGCCTGTGTCTTGCTGATTTTCAGTTTTCCCAATTTATACGCCAATGAGTGGACGTGCCCTATGCTCCCTAAGCTGTGTTTTTTCGATGTTTCAGGACACACCGTACACTCCTCCAGAGTGGCTGTTGGCAATTTACATCCCGCCCATCAGCGTAGCAAGGCTGCCATTTCTCCATGGCCTGTCCTGCATTTCTGGTTTTGACACTTTTTGCAGCATGGCCCTTTTGACCGATGGGAAGCGAGACTTCTTTGTAGCGCTGATTTGCATTTCCAGTTTGCTTGGTTGGCCAAAAAGGGCGTATGCGTTTTTTCCTGAATATATTCAGGAAAAAACGCATACGCCCTTTTTGGCCAAGGGCATCACTGTCGACGTTTTGCCACTTTTCATGTGCTTTAAAGGCGATTCGAATCTACATCCTGAAACCTGTTTCCTGCAATTCTGCCTTGCTTTCAAATCCTCTTCGTTGCCTTCCCTCAATATATCTGTGGACGAGAGTTATCATTTATAACTCAGCAGGTTTGTGAATTGCAGTGCCCCTGAGCTCCATTTTTCAGCTGTCTTTTTTGGGAGCTGGCCGCAAAAGCGCGGGATTGCCTCAGGCCCTATTCTGGTTCCCGGCGGCAGGCTGAGCCTGTGTTTAATTCTTCTTCCTGATGGGAAAATAGAGTGACCTGTGCCTGTCCCAACACCTAGATCTAGTCTCTCATTATTTGCCCCTCTTACCGTTCATTCTCAGGACAAATTGCAACCTGTAGGGAACAGGAGCTTAAAGGTGCTGATTCTCCAAGTAGGGAGATTGCTAGTAAAGTAGCTGGAAAGGCGAACCCGAGCACAAGGAGATGAGAAATTGGGTGCGTTTTAGAAACCTTTCAAAATCACACTGTGTACCATCTTCTGGGTTTCTCATGCATGTTTTCGATGTAGGAAGATGCCTTTGAACCTGGAGATTTGGGACCCATGGAATGGGTACCACGCAGTATTAATTTAAAGGGTCTGAGTTTGCTCACCCAACCTCTCAGCCCCAAGAGTGTCCACCCTTATGTCTCATCCCAGTGTGGGTCTAGATATGGTCAATCCAGGTTGCATCACAGCCCCTGAACGAATTGTGTAAGAATTTCTCTCTCTTTCACTCTTTGTTTTACGGGTTTTTAAAAGTAATTTATTTTTATAATGGGGTTTAGCTGCTTTTCACGGCTGTGTTTATGCGGCTTTACACCCACTTGACTCACTTCCAGACAGATATCAATACATAGGTTTTAAGATTCTTACTAGTCACATATATTCTTGTGCGGTGAATAGGGGGTGATGAGTCCAGTTCACTGAGCAAGGAGTAGGTCTTGTCTATTACATATTGGGTGTATGGAACAGTATCTGAGCGAATTTGAAACCCTTATTTTATGCATCACCCCACCTCACCTTTGCCGTTAAGCAGCCATAGTGTGTTTTCTAAACGTGTGACTCTGTTCTGTTTTGTAATTCAGTTCAAGTGTAGCGGTTTTTACATTCCCTCTATAAGTGATAGCTTATGATAAGTGTCTTTTTCTGTGTGACTTATTTCACTTAGAATCGTCGTACCTAAGTCCACTCATCTTGCTTCTACTAGCCTTATGACATTGATTTCATGTCTGAGTGATATTCCATTGTACATAAGGACCACAACATCTTTATCCATTTTTCTCTTTCCTGGGATATTTAAGTTGTCATGAAGTGGAGGTTCTTGTCAACAGAGCAGCCCTAAACTTTGGGGTGCCTGTGTCTTGCTGATTTTTAGTTTTCCCAATTTATACGCCCATGAGTGGACGTGCCCTATTCTCCCTAAGCTGTGTTTTTTCGATGTTTCAGGACACACCGTACACTTCTCCAGAGTGGCTGTTGGCAATTTACATCCCGCCCATCAGCGTAGCAAGGCTGCCATTTCTCCATGGCCTGTCCTGCATTTCTGGTTTTGACACTTTTTGCAGCATCACCCTTTTGACTGATGGGAAGTGAAACTTCTTTGAAGCGCTGATTTGCCTTTCCAGGTTGCTTGGTTGGCCAAAAAGGGCGTATGCGTTTTTTCCTGAATATATTCAGGAAAAAACGCATACGCCCTTTTTGGCCAAGGGCATCATTGTCGACGTTTTGCCGCTTTTCATGTGCTTTAAAGGCGATTCGAATCTACCTCCTGAAATCTGTTTCCTGCAATTCTGCCTTGCTTTCAAATCCTCTTCGTTGCCTTCCCTCAATATATCTGTGGATGAGAGTTATCATTTATAACTCTGCGGGTTTGTGAATTGCAGTGTCCCTGAGCTCCATTTTTCAACTCGCTTTTTTGGTAGCTGGCCGCAAAAGCGCGGGATTGCCTCAGGCCCTATTCTGGTTCCTGGCGGCAGGCTGAGCCTGTGGTTAATTCTTCTTCCTGATGGGAAAATAGAGTGACCTGGGCCTGTCCCAACACCTAGATCTAGTCTCTCATTGGTTGCCCCTCTTCCCGTTCATCCTCAGGACAAATTGCAACCTGTAGGGAACAGGAGCTTAAAGGTGCTGATTCTCCAAGTAGGGAGATTGCTAGTAAAATAGCTGGAAAGGCGAACCCGAGCACAAGAAGATGAGAAATGGGGTGCGTTTTAGAAACCTTTCAAAATCACACGGTGTACCATCTTCTGGGTTTCTCATGCATGTTTTCGATGTAGGAAGATGCCCTTGAACCTGGAGATTTGGGACCCATGGGATGGGTACCACACACTATTACTTTAAAGGGTCTGCGTTTGCTCACCCAACCTCACCCAACCTCTCAGCCCCAAGAGTGTCCACCCTTATGTCTCATCCAGCTGTGGGTCTAGATATGGTCAATCCAGGTGTCATCACAGCCCCTGAACGAATTTTGTAAGAATTTCTCTCTCTTTCACTGTCTTTGTTTTACGGGTTTTTAAAAGTAATTTATTTTTATAATGGGGTTTAGCTGCTTTTCACGGCTGTGTTTATGCGGCTTTACACCCACTTGGCTCACTTCCAGAGAGATATCAATACATAGGTTTTACGATTCTTACTAGTCAGATATATTCTTGTGCGGTGAATAGGGGGTGTTGAGTCCAGTTCACTGAGCAAGGAGTAGGTCTTGTCTATTACATATTGGGTGTATGGAACAGTATCTGAGCGAATTTGAAACCCTTGTTTTATGCATCACCCCACCTCACCTTTCCCGTTAAGCAGCCATAGTGTGTTTTCTAAACGTGTGACTCTGTTCTGTTTTGTAATTCAGTTCAAGTGTAGCGGTTTTTACATTCCCTCTATAAGTGATAGCTTATGATAAGTGTCTTTTTCTGTGTGACTTATTTCACTTAGAATCGTCATACCTAAATCCACTCATCTTGCTTCTACTAGCCTTATGACATTGATTTCATGTCTGAGTGATATTCCTTTGTACATAAGGACCACAACTTCTTTATCCATTTTTCTCTTTCCTGGGATATTTAAGGTGTCATGAAGTGGAGGTTCTTGTCAACATAGCAGCCCTAAACATTGGGGTGCCTGTGTCTTGCTGATTTTTAGTTTTCCCAATTTATACGCCAATGAGTGGACGTGCCCTATGCTCCCTAAGCTGTGTTTTTTCGATGTTTCAGGACACACCGTACACTTCTCCAGAGTGGCTGTTGGCAATTTACATCCCGCCCATCAGCGTAGCAAGGCTGCCATTTCTCCATGGCCTGTCCTGCATTTCTGGTTTTGACACTTTTTGCAGCATGGCCCTTTTGACCGATGGGAAGCGAGACTTCTTTGTAGCGCTGATTTGCATTTCCAGTTTGCTTGGTTGGCCAAAAAGGGCGTATGCGTTTTTTCCTGAATATATTCAGGAAAAAACGCATACGCCCTTTTTGGCCAAGGGCATCACTGTCGACGTTTTGCCACTTTTCATGTGCTTTAAAGGCGATTCGAATCTACATCCTGAAACCTGTTTCCTGCAATTCTGCCTTCCTTTCAAATCCTCTTCGTTGCCTTCCCTCAATATATTTGTGGACGAGAGTTATCATTTATAACTCAGCAGGTTTGTGAATTGCAGTGCCCCTGAGCTCCATTTTTCAACTGTCTTTTTTGGGAGCTGGCCGCAAAAGCACGGGATTGCCTCAGGCCCTATTCTGGTTCCCGGCGGCAGGCTGAGCCTGTGTTTAATTCTTCTTCCTGATGGGAAAATAGAGTGACCTGTGCCTGTCCCAACACCTAGATCTAGTCTCTCATTATTTGCCCCTCTTCCCGTTCATTCTCAGGACAAATTGCAACCTGTAGGGAACAGGAGCTTAAAGGTGCTGATTCTCCAAGTAGGGAGATTGCTAGTAAAGTAGCTGGAAAGGTGAACCCGAGCACAAGGAGATGAGAAATTGGGTGCGTTTTAGAAACCTTTCAAAATCACACGGTGTACCATCTTCTGGGTTTCTCATGCATGTTTTCGATGTAGGAAGATGCCCTTGAACCTGGAGATTTGGGACCCATGGGATGGGTACCACACACTATTACTTTAAAGGGTCTGCGTTTGCTCACCCAACCTCACCCAACCTCTCAGCCCCAAGAGTGTCCACCCTTATGTCTCATCCAGCTGTGGGTCTAGATATGGTCAATCCAGGTGTCATCACAGCCCCTGAACGAATTTTGTAAGAATTTCTCTCTCTTTCACTGTCTTTGTTTTACGGGTTTTTAAAAGTAATTTATTTTTATAATGGGGTTTAGCTGCTTTTCACGGCTGTGTTTATGCGGCTTTACACCCACTTGGCTCACTTCCAGAGAGATATCAATACATAGGTTTTACGATTCTTACTAGTCAGATATATTCTTGTGCGGTGAATAGGGGGTGTTGAGTCCAGTTCAGTGAGCAAGGAGTACGTCTTGTCTATTACATATTGGGTGTATGGAACAGTATCTGAGCGAATTTGAAACCCTTGTTTTATGCATCACCCCACCTCACCTTTCCCGTTAAGCAGCCATAGTGTGTTTTCTAAACGTGTGACTCTGTTCTGTTTTGTAATTCAGTTCAAGTGTAGCGGTTTTTACATTCCCTCTATAAGTGATAGCTTATGATAAGTGTCTTTTTCTGTGTGACTTATTTCACTTAGAATCGTCATACCTAAATCCACTCATCTTGCTTCTACTAGCCTTATGCCATTGATTTCATGTCTGAGTGATAGTCCATTGTACATAAGAACTACAACTTCTTTATCCATTTTTCTCTTTCCTGGGATATTTAAGGTGTCATGAAGTGGAGGTTCTTGTCAACAGAGCAGCCCTAAACTTTTGGGTGCCTGTGTCTTGCTGATTTTTAGTTTTCCCAATTTATACGCCCATGAGTGGAGGTGCCCTATGCTCCCTAAGCTGTGTTTTTTCGATGTTTCAGGACACACCGTACACTTCTCCAGAGTGGCTGTTGGCAATTTACATCCCGCCCATCAGCGTAGCAAGGCTGCCATTTCTCCATGGCCTGTCCTGCATTTCTGGTTTTGACACTTTTTGCAGCATGACCCTTTTGACCGATGGGAAGCGAAACTTCTTTGAAACGCTGATTTGCCTTTCCAGGTTGCTTGGTGGGCCAAAAAGGGCGTATGCGTTTTTTCCTGAATATATTCAGGAAAAAACGCATACGCCTTTTTTGGCCAAGGGCATCATTGTCGACGTTTTGCCGCTTTTCATGTGCTTTAAAGGCGATTCGAATCTACCTCCTGAAATCTGTTTCCTGCAATTCTGCCTTGCTTTCAAATCCTCTTCGTTGCCTTCCCTCAATATATCTGTGGATGAGAGTTATCATTTATAACTCTGCGGGTTTGTGAATTGCAGTGTCCCTGAGCTCCATTTTTCAACTCGCTTTTTTGGGAGCTGGCCGCAAAAGCGTGGGATTGCCTCAGGCCCTATTCTGGTTCCTGGCGGCAGGCTGAGCCTGTGGTTAATTCTTCTTACTGATGGGAAAATAGAGTGACCTGGGCCTGTCCCAACACCTAGATCTAGTCTCTCATTGGTTGCCCCTCTTCCCGTTCATCCTCAGGACAAATTGCAACCTGTAGGGAACAGGAGCTTAAAGGTGCTGATTCTCCAAGTAGGGAGATTGCTAGTAAAGTAGCTGGAAAGGCGAACCCGAGCACAAGGAGATGAGAAATTGGGTGCGTTTTAGAAACCTTTCAAAATCACACGGTGTACCATCTTCTGGGTTTCTCATGCATGTTTTCTATGTAGGAAGATGCCTTTGAACCTGGAGATTTGGGACCCATGGGATGGGTACCACGCAGTATTACTTTAAAGGGTCTGAGTTTGCTCACCCAACCTCACCCAACCTCTCAGCCCCAAGAGTGTCCACCCTTATGTCTCATCCCGGTGTGGGTCTAGATATGGTCAATCCAGGTTGCATCACAGCCCCTGAACGAATTTTGTAAGAATTTCTCTCTCTTTCACTGTCTTTGTTTTACGGGTTTTTAAAAGTAATTTATTTTTATAATGGGGTTTAGCTGCTTTTCACGGCTGTGTTTATGCGGCTTTACACCCACTTGGCTCACTTCCAGAGAGATATCAATACATAGGTTTTACGATTCTTACTAGTCAGATATATTCTTGTGCGGTGAATAGGGGGTGTTGAGTCCAGTTCACTGAGCAAGGAGTAGGTCTTGTCTATTACATATTGGGTGTATGGAACGGTATCTGAGCGAATTTGAAACCCTTGTTTTATGCATCACCCCACCTCACCTTTCCCGTTAAGCAGCCATAGTGTGTTTTCTAAACGTGTGACTCTGTTCTGTTTTGTAATTCAGTTCAAGTGTAGCGGTTTTTACATTCCCTCTATAAGTGATAGCTTATGATAAGTGTCTTTTTCTGTGTGACTTATTTCACTTAGAATCGTCATACCTAAATCCACTCATCTTGCTTCTACTAGCCTTATGACATTGATTTCATGTCTGAGTGATATTCCTTTGTACATAAGGACCACAACTTCTTTATCCATTTTTCTCTTTCCTGGGATATTTAAGGTGTCATGAAGTGGAGGTTCTTGTCAACATAGCAGCCCTAAACATTGGGGTGCCTGTGTCTTGCTGATTTTCAGTTTTCCCAATTTATACGCCAATGAGTGGACGTGCCCTATGCTCCCTAAGCTGTGTTTTTTCGATGTTTCAGGACACACCGTACACTCCTCCAGAGTGGCTGTTGGCAATTTACATCCCGCCCATCAGCGTAGCAAGGCTGCCATTTCTCCATGGCCTGTCCTGCATTTCTGGTTTTGACACTTTTTGCAGCATGGCCCTTTTGACCGATGGGAAGCGAGACTTCTTTGTAGCGCTGATTTGCATTTCCAGTTTGCTTGGTTGGCCAAAAAGGGCGTATGCGTTTTTTCCTGAATATATTCAGGAAAAAACGCATACGCCCTTTTTGGCCAAGGGCATCACTGTCGACGTTTTGCCACTTTTCATGTGCTTTAAAGGCGATTCGAATCTACATCCTGAAACCTGTTTCCTGCAATTCTGCCTTGCTTTCAAATCCTCTTCGTTGCCTTCCCTCAATATATCTGTGGACGAGAGTTATCATTTATAACTCAGCAGGTTTGTGAATTGCAGTGCCCCTGAGCTCCATTTTTCAACTGTCTTTTTTGGGAGCTGGCCGCAAAAGCGCGGGATTGCCTCAGGCCCTATTCTGGTTCCCGGCGGCAGGCTGAGCCTGTGTTTAATTCTTCTTCCTGATGGGAAAATAGAGTGACCTGTGCCTGTCCCAACACCTAGATCTAGTCTCTCATTATTTGCCCCTCTTACCGTTCATTCTCAGGACAAATTGCAACCTGTAGGGAACAGGAGCTTAAAGGTGCTGATTCTCCAAGTAGGGAGATTGCTAGTAAAGTAGCTGGAAAGGCGAACCCGAGCACAAGGAGATGAGAAATTGGGTGCGTTTTAGAAACCTTTCAAAATCACACTGTGTACCATCTTCTGGGTTTCTCATGCATGTTTTCGATGTAGGAAGATGCCTTTGAACCTGGAGATTTGGGACCCATGGAATGGGTACCACGCAGTATTAATTTAAAGGGTCTGAGTTTGCTCACCCAACCTCTCAGCCCCAAGAGTGTCCACCCTTATGTCTCATCCCAGTGTGGGTCTAGATATGGTCAATCCAGGTTGCATCACAGCCCCTGAACGAATTGTGTAAGAATTTCTCTCTCTTTCACTCTTTGTTTTACGGGTTTTTAAAAGTAATTTATTTTTATAATGGGGTTTAGCTGCTTTTCACGGCTGTGTTTATGCGGCTTTACACCCACTTGACTCACTTCCAGACAGATATCAATACATAGGTTTTAAGATTCTTACTAGTCACATATATTCTTGTGCGGTGAATAGGGGGTGATGAGTCCAGTTCACTGAGCAAGGAGTAGGTCTTGTCTATTACATATTGGGTGTATGGAACAGTATCTGAGCGAATTTGAAACCCTTATTTTATGCATCACCCCACCTCACCTTTGCCGTTAAGCAGCCATAGTGTGTTTTCTAAACGTGTGACTCTGTTCTGTTTTGTAATTCAGTTCAAGTGTAGCGGTTTTTACATTCCCTCTATAAGTGATAGCTTATGATAAGTGTCTTTTTCTGTGTGACTTATTTCACTTAGAATCGTCGTACCTAAGTCCACTCATCTTGCTTCTACTAGCCTTATGACATTGATTTCATGTCTGAGTGATATTCCATTGTACATAAGGACCACAACATCTTTATCCATTTTTCTCTTTCCTGGGATATTTAAGTTGTCATGAAGTGGAGGTTCTTGTCAACAGAGCAGCCCTAAACTTTGGGGTGCCTGTGTCTTGCTGATTTTTAGTTTTCCCAATTTATACGCCCATGAGTGGACGTGCCCTATTCTCCCTAAGCTGTGTTTTTTCGATGTTTCAGGACACACCGTACACTTCTCCAGAGTGGCTGTTGGCAATTTACATCCCGCCCATCAGCGTAGCAAGGCTGCCATTTCTCCATGGCCTGTCCTGCATTTCTGGTTTTGACACTTTTTGCAGCATCACCCTTTTGACTGATGGGAAGTGAAACTTCTTTGAAGCGCTGATTTGCCTTTCCAGGTTGCTTGGTTGGCCAAAAAGGGCGTATGCGTTTTTTCCTGAATATATTCAGGAAAAAACGCATACGCCCTTTTTGGCCAAGGGCATCATTGTCGACGTTTTGCCGCTTTTCATGTGCTTTAAAGGCGATTCGAATCTACCTCCTGAAATCTGTTTCCTGCAATTCTGCCTTGCTTTCAAATCCTCTTCGTTGCCTTCCCTCAATATATCTGTGGATGAGAGTTATCATTTATAACTCTGCGGGTTTGTGAATTGCAGTGTCCCTGAGCTCCATTTTTCAACTCGCTTTTTTGGTAGCTGGCCGCAAAAGCGCGGGATTGCCTCAGGCCCTATTCTGGTTCCTGGCGGCAGGCTGAGCCTGTGGTTAATTCTTCTTCCTGATGGGAAAATAGAGTGACCTGGGCCTGTCCCAACACCTAGATCTAGTCTCTCATTGGTTGCCCCTCTTCCCGTTCATCCTCAGGACAAATTGCAACCTGTAGGGAACAGGAGCTTAAAGGTGCTGATTCTCCAAGTAGGGAGATTGCTAGTAAAATAGCTGGAAAGGCGAACCCGAGCACAAGAAGATGAGAAATGGGGTGCGTTTTAGAAACCTTTCAAAATCACACGGTGTACCATCTTCTGGGTTTCTCATGCATGTTTTCGATGTAGGAAGATGCCCTTGAACCTGGAGATTTGGGACCCATGGGATGGGTACCACACACTATTACTTTAAAGGGTCTGCGTTTGCTCACCCAACCTCACCCAACCTCTCAGCCCCAAGAGTGTCCACCCTTATGTCTCATCCAGCTGTGGGTCTAGATATGGTCAATCCAGGTGTCATCACAGCCCCTGAACGAATTTTGTAAGAATTTCTCTCTCTTTCACTGTCTTTGTTTTACGGGTTTTTAAAAGTAATTTATTTTTATAATGGGGTTTAGCTGCTTTTCACGGCTGTGTTTATGCGGCTTTACACCCACTTGGCTCACTTCCAGAGAGATATCAATACATAGGTTTTACGATTCTTACTAGTCAGATATATTCTTGTGCGGTGAATAGGGGGTGTTGAGTCCAGTTCACTGAGCAAGGAGTAGGTCTTGTCTATTACATATTGGGTGTATGGAACAGTATCTGAGCGAATTTGAAACCCTTGTTTTATGCATCACCCCACCTCACCTTTCCCGTTAAGCAGCCATAGTGTGTTTTCTAAACGTGTGACTCTGTTCTGTTTTGTAATTCAGTTCAAGTGTAGCGGTTTTTACATTCCCTCTATAAGTGATAGCTTATGATAAGTGTCTTTTTCTGTGTGACTTATTTCACTTAGAATCGTCATACCTAAATCCACTCATCTTGCTTCTACTAGCCTTATGACATTGATTTCATGTCTGAGTGATATTCCTTTGTACATAAGGACCACAACTTCTTTATCCATTTTTCTCTTTCCTGGGATATTTAAGGTGTCATGAAGTGGAGGTTCTTGTCAACATAGCAGCCCTAAACATTGGGGTGCCTGTGTCTTGCTGATTTTTAGTTTTCCCAATTTATACGCCAATGAGTGGACGTGCCCTATGCTCCCTAAGCTGTGTTTTTTCGATGTTTCAGGACACACCGTACACTTCTCCAGAGTGGCTGTTGGCAATTTACATCCCGCCCATCAGCGTAGCAAGGCTGCCATTTCTCCATGGCCTGTCCTGCATTTCTGGTTTTGACACTTTTTGCAGCATGGCCCTTTTGACCGATGGGAAGCGAGACTTCTTTGTAGCGCTGATTTGCATTTCCAGTTTGCTTGGTTGGCCAAAAAGGGCGTATGCGTTTTTTCCTGAATATATTCAGGAAAAAACGCATACGCCCTTTTTGGCCAAGGGCATCACTGTCGACGTTTTGCCACTTTTCATGTGCTTTAAAGGCGATTCGAATCTACATCCTGAAACCTGTTTCCTGCAATTCTGCCTTCCTTTCAAATCCTCTTCGTTGCCTTCCCTCAATATATTTGTGGACGAGAGTTATCATTTATAACTCAGCAGGTTTGTGAATTGCAGTGCCCCTGAGCTCCATTTTTCAACTGTCTTTTTTGGGAGCTGGCCGCAAAAGCACGGGATTGCCTCAGGCCCTATTCTGGTTCCCGGCGGCAGGCTGAGCCTGTGTTTAATTCTTCTTCCTGATGGGAAAATAGAGTGACCTGTGCCTGTCCCAACACCTAGATCTAGTCTCTCATTATTTGCCCCTCTTCCCGTTCATTCTCAGGACAAATTGCAACCTGTAGGGAACAGGAGCTTAAAGGTGCTGATTCTCCAAGTAGGGAGATTGCTAGTAAAGTAGCTGGAAAGGTGAACCCGAGCACAAGGAGATGAGAAATTGGGTGCGTTTTAGAAACCTTTCAAAATCACACGGTGTACCATCTTCTGGGTTTCTCATGCATGTTTTCGATGTAGGAAGATGCCTTTGAACCTGGAGATTTGGGACCCATGGGATGGGTACCACGCAGTATTACTTTAAAGGGTCTGAGTTTGCTCACCCAACCTCTCAGCCCCAAGAGTGTCCACCCTTATGTCTCATCCCAGTGTGGGTCTAGATATGGTCAATCCAGGTTGCATCACAGCCCCTGAACGAATTTTGTAAGAATTTCTCTCTCTTTCACTGTCTTTGTTTTACGGGTTTTTAAAAGTAATTTATTTTTATAATGGGGTTTAGCTGCTTTTCACGGCTGTGTTTATGCGGCTTTACACCCACTTGGCTCACTTCCAGAGAGATATCAATACATAGGTTTTACGATTCTTACTAGTCAGATATATTCTTGCGCGGTGAATAGGGGGTGTTGAGTCCAGTTCAGTGAGCAAGGAGTACGTCTTGTCTATTACATATTGGGTGTATGGAACAGTATCTGAGCGAATTTGAAACCCTTGTTTTATGCATCACCCCACCTCACCTTTCCCGTTAAGCAGCCATAGTGTGTTTTCTAAACGTGTGACTCTGTTCTGTTTTGTAATTCAGTTCAAGTGTAGCGGTTTTTACATTCCCTCTATAAGTGATAGCTTATGATAAGTGTCTTTTTCTGTGTGACTTATTTCACTTAGAATCGTCATACCTAAATCCACTCATCTTGCTTCTACTAGCCTTATGCCATTGATTTCATGTCTGAGTGATAGTCCATTGTACATAAGAACTACAACTTCTTTATCCATTTTTCTCTTTCCTGGGATATTTAAGGTGTCATGAAGTGGAGGTTCTTGTCAACAGAGCAGCCCTAAACTTTTGGGTGCCTGTGTCTTGCTGATTTTTAGTTTTCCCAATTTATACGCCCATGAGTGGAGGTGCCCTATGCTCCCTACGCTGTGTTTTTTCGATGTTTCAGGACACACCGTACACTTCTCCAGAGTGGCTGTTGGCAATTTACATCCCGCCCATCAGCGTAGCAAGGCTGCCATTTCTCCATGGCCTGTCCTGCATTTCTGGTTTTGACACTTTTTGCAGCATGACCCTTTTGACCGATGGGAAGCGAAACTTCTTTGAAACGCTGATTTGCCTTTCCAGGTTGCTTGGTGGGCCAAAAAGGGCGTATGCGTTTTTTCCTGAATATATTCAGGAAAAAACACATACGCCTTTTTTGGCCAAGGGCATCATTGTCGACGTTTTGCCGCTTTTCATGTGCTTTAAAGGCGATTCGAATCTACCTCCTGAAATCTGTTTCCTGCAATTCTGCCTTGCTTTCAAATCCTCTTCGTTGCCTTCCCTCAATATATCTGTGGATGAGAGTTATCATTTATAACTCTGCGGGTTTGTGAATTGCAGTGTCCCTGAGCTCCATTTTTCAACTCGCTTTTTTGGGAGCTGGCCGCAAAAGCGTGGGATTGCCTCAGGCCCTATTCTGGTTCCTGGCGGCAGGCTGAGCCTGTGGTTAATTCTTCTTCCTGATGGGAAAATAGAGTGACCTGGGCCTGTCCCAACACCTAGATCTAGTCTCTCATTGGTTGCCCCTCTTCCCGTTCATCCTCAGGACAAATTGCAACCTGTAGGGAACAGGAGCTTAAAGGTGCTGATTCTCCAAGTAGGGAGATTGCTAGTAAAGTAGCTGGAAAGGCGAACCCGAGCACAAGGAGATGAGAAATTGGGTGCGTTTTAGAAACCTTTCAAAATCACACGGTGTACCATCTTCTGGGTTTCTCATGCATGTTTTCTATGTAGGAAGATGCCTTTGAACCTGGAGATTTGGGACCCATGGGATGGGTACCACGCAGTATTACTTTAAAGGGTCTGAGTTTGCTCACCCAACCTCACCCAACCTCTCAGCCCCAAGAGTGTCCACCCTTATGTCTCATCCCGGTGTGGGTCTAGATATGGTCAATCCAGGTTGCATCACAGCCCCTGAACGAATTTTGTAAGAATTTCTCTCTCTTTCACTGTCTTTGTTTTACGGGTTTTTAAAAGTAATTTATTTTTATAATGGTGTTTAGCTGCTTTTCACGGCTGTGTTTATGCGGCTTTACACCCACTTGGCTCACTTCCAGAGAGATATCAATACATAGGTTTTAAGATTCTTACTAGTCAGATATATTCTTGTGCGGTGAATAGGGGGTGTTGAGTC
The DNA here is from genome assembly GCF_028021215.1 of Eschrichtius robustus. Taxonomy (NCBI): domain Eukaryota; kingdom Metazoa; phylum Chordata; class Mammalia; order Artiodactyla; family Eschrichtiidae; genus Eschrichtius; species Eschrichtius robustus. Next base: position 1,004,355 of record NW_027175194.1, read on the forward strand.
CAGTTCACTGAGCAAGGAGTAGGTCTTGTCTATTACATATTGGGTGTATGGAACGGTATCTGAGCGAATTTGAAATCCTTGTTTTATGCATCACCCCACCTCACCTTTCCCGTTAAGCAGCCATAGTGTGTTTTCTAAACGTGTGACTCTGTTATGTTTTGTAATTCATTTCAGGTGTAGCGGTTTTTACATTCCCTCTATAAGTGATAGCTTATGATAAGTGTCTTTTTCTGTGTCACTTATTTCACTTAGAATCGTCGTACCTAAATCCACTCATCTTGCTTCTACTAGCCTTATGACATTGATTTCATGTCTGAGGGATATTCCTTTGTACATAAGGACCACAACTTCTTTATCCATTTTTCTCTTTCCTGGGATATTTAAGGTGTCATGAAGTGGAGGTTCTTGTCAACATAGCAGCACTAAACATTGGGGTGCCTGTGCCTTGCTGATTTTTAGTTTTCCCAATTTATACGCCCATGAGTGGACGTGCCCTATGCTCCCTAAGCTGTGTTTTTTCGATGTTTCAGGACACACCGTACATTTCTCCAGAGTGGCTTTTGGCAATTTACATCCCACCCATCAGCGTAGCAAGGCTGCCATTTCTCCATGACCTGTCCTGCATTTCTGGTTTTGACACTTTTTGCAGCATGACCCTTTTGACCGATGGGAAGCGAGACTTCTTTGTAGCGCTGATTTGCCTGTCCAGGTTGCTTGGTTGGCCAAAAAGGGCGTATGCGTTTTTTCCTGAATATATTCAGGAAAAAACGCATACGCCCTTTTTGGCCAAGGGCATCATTGTCGACATTTTGCCGCTTTTCATGTGCTTTAAAGGCGATTCGAATCTACCTCCTGAAATCTCTTTCCTGCAATTCTGCCTTGCTTTCAAATCCTCTTCGTTGCCTTCCCTCAATATATCTGTGGATGAGAGTTATCATTTATAACTCTGCGGGTTTGTGAATTGCAGTGTCCCTGAGCTCCATTTTTCAACTCGCTTTTTTGGTAGCTGGCCGCAAAAGCGCGGGATGGCCTCAGGGCCTATTCTGGTTCCTGGCGGCAGGCTGAGCCTGTGGTTAATTCTTCTTCCTGATGGGAAAATAGAGTGACCTGGGCCTGTCCCAACACCTAGATCTAGTCTCTCATTGGTTGCCCCTCTTCCCGTTCATCCTCAGGACAAATTGCAACCTGTAGGGAACAGGAGCTTAAAGGTGCTGATTCTCCAAGTAGGGAGATTGCTAGTAAAATAGCTGGAAAGGCGAACCCGAGCACAAGAAGATGAGAAATGGGGTGCGTTTTAGAAACCTTTCAAAATCACACGGTGTACCATCTTCTGGGTTTCTCATGCATGTTTTCGATGTAGGAAGATGCCCTTGAACCTGGAGATTTGGGACCCATGGGATGGGTACCACACAGTATTACTTTAAAGGGTCTGCGTTTGCTCACCCAACCTCACCCAACCTCTCAGCCCCAAGAGTGTCCACCCTTATGTCTCATCCAGCTGTGGGTCTAGATATGGTCAATCCAGGTTGCATCACAGCCCCTGAACGAATTTTGTAAGAATTTCTCTCTCTTTCACTGTCTTTGTTTTACGGGTTTTTAAAAGTAATTTATTTTTATAATGGTGTTTAGCTGCTTTTCACGGCTGTGTTTATGCGGCTTTACACCCACTTGGCTCACTTCCAGAGAGATATCAATACATAGGTTTTAAGATTCTTACTAGTCAGATATATTCTTGTGCGGTGAATAGGGGGTGTTGAGTCCAGTTCACTGAGCAAGGAGTAGGTCTTGTCTATTACATATTGGGTGTATGGAACGGTATCTGAGCGAATTTGAAACCGTTGTTTTATGCATCACCCCACCTCACCTTTCCCGTTAAGCAGCCATAGTGTGTTTTCTAAACGTGTGACTCTGTTATGTTTTGTAATTCATTTCAGGTGTAGCGGTTTTTACATTCCCTCTATAAGTGATAGCTTATGATAAGTGTCTTTTTCTGTGTCACTTATTTCACTTAGAATCGTCGTACCTAAATCCACTCATCTTGCTTCTACTAGCCTTATGACATTGATTTCATGTCTGAGGGATATTCCTTTGTATATAAGGACCACAACTTCTTTATCCATTTTTCTCTTTCCTGGGATATTTAAGGTGTCATGAAGTGGAGGTTCTTGTCAACATAGCAGCCCTTAACATTGGGGTGCCTGTGTCTTGCTGATTTTTAGTTTTCCCAATTTATACGCCCATGAGTGGACGTGCCCTATGCTCCCTAAGCTGTGTTTTTTCGATGTTTCAGGACACACCGTACATTTCTCCAGAGTGGCTTTTGGCAATTTACATCCCGCCCATCAGCGTAGCAAGGCTGCCATTTCTCCATGGCCTATCCTGCATTTCTGGTTTTGACACTTTTTGCAGCATCACCCTTTTGACTGATGGGAAGCGAAACTTCTTTGAAGCGCTGATTTGCCTTTCCAGGTTGCTTGGTTGGCCAAAAAGGGCGTATGCGTTTTTTCCTGAATATATTCAGGAAAAAACGCATACGCCCTTTTTGGCCAAGGGCATCATTGTCGACGTTTTGCCGCTTTTCATGTGCTTTAAAGGCGATTCGAATCTACCTCCTGAAATCTGTTTCCTGCAATTCTGCCTTGCTTTCAAATCCTCTTCGTTGCCTTCCCTCAATATATCTGTGGATGAGAGTTATCATTTATAACTCTGCGGGTTTGTGAATTGCAGTGTCCCTGAGCTCCATTTTTCAACTGGCTTTTTTGGTAGCTGGCCGCAAAAGCGCGGGATTGCCTCAGGCCCTATTCTGGTTCCTGGCGGCAGGCTGAGCCTGTGGTTAATTCTTCTTCCTGATGGGAAAATAGAGTGACCTGGGCCTGTCCCAACATCTAGATCTAGTCTCTCATTGGTTGCCCCTCTTCCCGTTCATCCTCAGGACAAATTGCAACCTGTAGGGAACAGGAGCTTAAAGGTGCTGATTCTCCAAGTAGGGAGATTGCTAGTAAAATAGCTGGAAAGGCGAACCCGAGCACAAGAAGATGAGAAATGGGGTGCGTTTTAGAAACCTTTCAAAATCACACGGTGTACCATCTTCTGGGTTTCTCATGCATGTTTTCGATGTAGGAAGATGCCCTTGAACCTGGAGATTTGGGACCCATGGGATGGGTACCACACAGTATTACTTTAAAGGGTCTGCGTTTGCTCACCCAACCTCACCCAACCTCTCAGCCCCAAGAGTGTCCACCCTTATGTCTCATCCAGCTGTGGGTCTAGATATGGTCAATCCAGGTTGCATCACAGCCCCTGAACGAATTTTGTAAGAATTTCTCTCTCTTTCACTGTCTTTGTTTTACGGGTTTTTAAAAGTAATTTATTTTTATAATGGGGTTTAGCTGCTTTTCACGGCTGTGTTTATGCGGCTTTACACCCACTTGGCTCACTTGCAGAGAGATATCAATACATAGGTTTTACGATTCTTACTAGTCAGATATATTCTTGTGCGGTGAATAGGGGGTGTTGAGTCCAGTTCACTGAGCAAGGAGTAGGTCTTGTCTATTACATATTGGGTGTATGGAACAGTATCTGAGCGAATTTGAAACCCTTGTTTTATGCATCACCCCACCTCACCTTTCCCGTTAAGCAGCCATAGTGTGTTTCTAAACGTGTGACTCTGTTCTGTTTTGTAATTCAGTTCAAGTGTAGCGGTTTTTACATTCCCTCTATAAGTGATAGCTTATGATAAGTGTCTTTTTCTGTGTGACTTATTTCACTTAGAATCGTCATACCTAAATCCACTCATCTTGCTTCTACTAGCCTTATGACATTGATTTCATGTCTGAGTGATATTCCTTTGTACATAAGGACCACAACTTCTTTATCCATTTTTCTCTTTCCTGGGATATTTAAGGTGTCATAAAGTGGAGGTTCTTGTCAACATAGCAGCCCTAAACATTGGGGTGCCTGTGTCTTGCTGATTTTTAGTTTTCCCAATTTATACGCCCATGAGTGGAGGTGCCCTATGCTCCCTAAGCTGTGTTTTTTCGATGTTTCAGGACACACCATACACTTCTCCAGAGTGGCTGTTGGCAATTTACATCCCGCCCATCAGCGTAGCAAGGCTGCCATTTCTCCATGGCCTGTCCTGCATTTCTGGTTTTGACACTTTTTGCAGCATGACCCTTTTGACCGATGGGAAGCGAAACTTCTTTGAAGCGCTGATTTGCCTTTCCAGGTTGCTTGGTTGGCCAAAAAGGGCGTATGCGTTTTTTCCTGAATATATTCAGGAAAAAACGCATACGCCTTTTTTGGCCAAGGGCATCATTGTCGACGTTTTGCCGCTTTTCATGTGCTTTAAAGGCGATTCGAATCTACCTCCTGAAATCTGTTTCCTGCAATTCTGCCTTGCTTTCAAATCCTCTTCGTTGCCTTCCCTCAATATATCTGTGGATGAGAGTTATCATTTATAACTCTGCGGGTTTGTGAATTGCAGTGTCCCTGAGCTCCATTTTTCAACTCGCTTTTTTGGGAGCTGGCCGCAAAAGCGTGGGATTGCCTCAGGCCCTATTCTGGTTCCTGGCAGCAGGCTGAGCCTGTGGTTAATTCTTCTTCCTGATGGGAAAATAGAGTGACCTGGGCCTGTCCCAACACCTAGATCTAGTCTCTCATTGGTTGCCCCTCTTCCCGTTCATCCTCAGGACAAATTGCAACCTGTAGGGAACAGGAGCTTAAAGGTGCTGATTCTCCAAGTAGGGAGATTGCTAGTAAAGTAGCTGGAAAGGCGAACCCGAGCACAAGGAGATGAGACATTGTGTGCGTTTTAGAAACCTTTCAAAATCACACGGTGTACCATCATCTGGGTTTCTCATGCATGTTTTCGATGTAAGAAGATGCCCTTGAACCTGGAGATTTGGGACCCATGGGATGGGTACCACACAGTATTACTTTAAAGGGTCTGCGTTTGCTCACCCAACCTCACCCAACCTCTCAGCCCCAAGAGTGTCCACCCTTATGTCTCATCCAGCTGTGGGTCTAGATATGGTCAATCCAGGTGTCATCACAGCCCCTGAACGAATTTTGTAAGAATTTCTCTCTCTTTCACTGTCTTTGTTTTACGGGTTTTTAAAAGTAATTTATTTTTATAATGGGGTTTAGCTGCTTTTCACGGCTGTGTTTATGCGGCTTTACACCCACTTGGCTCACTTCCAGAGAGATATCAATACATAGGTTTTACGATTCTTACTAGTCAGATATATTCTTGTGCGGTGAATAGGGGGTGTTGAGTCCAGTTCACTGAGCAAGGAGTAGGTCTTGTCTATTACATATTGGGTGTATGGAACAGTATCTGAGCGAATTTGAAACCCTTGTTTTATGCATCACCCCACCTCACCTTTCCCGTTAAGCAGCCATAGTGTGTTTTCTAAACGTGTGACTCTGTTCTGTTTTGTAATTCAGTTCAAGTGTAGCGGTTTTTACATTCCCTCTATAAGTGATAGCTTATGATAAGTGTCTTTTTCTGTGTCACTTATTTCACTTAGAATCGTCGTACCTAAATCCACTCATCTTGCTTCTACTAGCCTTATGACATTGATTTCATGTCTGAGGGATATTCCTTTGTACATAAGGACCACAACTTCTTTATCCATTTTTCTCTTTCCTGGGATATTTAAGGTGTCATGAAGTGGAGGTTCTTGTCAACATAGCAGCACTAAACATTGGGGTGCCTGTGCCTTGCTGATTTTTAGTTTTCCCAATTTATACGCCCATGAGTGGACGTGCCCTATGCTCCCTAAGCTGTGTTTTTTCGATGTTTCAGGACACACCGTACATTTCTCCAGAGTGGCTTTTGGCAATTTACATCCCACCCATCAGCGTAGCAAGGCTGCCATTTCTCCATGACCTGTCCTGCATTTCTGGTTTTGACACTTTTTGCAGCATGACCCTTTTGACCGATGGGAAGCGAGACTTCTTTGTAGCGCTGATTTGCCTGTCCAGGTTGCTTGGTTGGCCAAAAAGGGCGTATGCGTTTTTTCCTGAATATATTCAGGAAAAAACGCATACGCCCTTTTTGGCCAAGGGCATCATTGTCGACATTTTGCCGCTTTTCATGTGCTTTAAAGGCGATTCGAATCTACCTCCTGAAATCTCTTTCCTGCAATTCTGCCTTGCTTTCAAATCCTCTTCGTTGCCTTCCCTCAATATATCTGTGGATGAGAGTTATCATTTATAACTCTGCGGGTTTGTGAATTGCAGTGTCCCTGAGCTCCATTTTTCAACTCGCTTTTTTGGTAGCTGGCCGCAAAAGCGCGGGATGGCCTCAGGGCCTATTCTGGTTCCTGGCGGCAGGCTGAGCCTGTGGTTAATTCTTCTTCCTGATGGGAAAATAGAGTGACCTGGGCCTGTCCCAACACCTAGATCTAGTCTCTCATTGGTTGCCCCTCTTCCCGTTCATCCTCAGGACAAATTGCAACCTGTAGGGAACAGGAGCTTAAAGGTGCTGATTCTCCAAGTAGGGAGATTGCTAGTAAAATAGCTGGAAAGGCGAACCCGAGCACAAGAAGATGAGAAATGGGGTGCGTTTTAGAAACCTTTCAAAATCACACGGTGTACCATCTTCTGGGTTTCTCATGCATGTTTTCGATGTAGGAAGATGCCCTTGAACCTGGAGATTTGGGACCCATGGGATGGGTACCACACAGTATTACTTTAAAGGGTCTGCGTTTGCTCACCCAACCTCACCCAACCTCTCAGCCCCAAGAGTGTCCACCCTTATGTCTCATCCAGCTGTGGGTCTAGATATGGTCAATCCAGGTTGCATCACAGCCCCTGAACGAATTTTGTAAGAATTTCTCTCTCTTTCACTGTCTTTGTTTTACGGGTTTTTAAAAGTAATTTATTTTTATAATGGTGTTTAGCTGCTTTTCACGGCTGTGTTTATGCGGCTTTACACCCACTTGGCTCACTTCCAGAGAGATATCAATACATAGGTTTTAAGATTCTTACTAGTCAGATATATTCTTGTGCGGTGAATAGGGGGTGTTGAGTCCAGTTCACTGAGCAAGGAGTAGGTCTTGTCTATTACATATTGGGTGTATGGAACGGTATCTGAGCGAATTTGAAACCGTTGTTTTATGCATCACCCCACCTCACCTTTCCCGTTAAGCAGCCATAGTGTGTTTTCTAAACGTGTGACTCTGTTATGTTTTGTAATTCATTTCAGGTGTAGCGGTTTTTACATTCCCTCTATAAGTGATAGCTTATGATAAGTGTCTTTTTCTGTGTCACTTATTTCACTTAGAATCGTCGTACCTAAATCCACTCATCTTGCTTCTACTAGCCTTATGACATTGATTTCATGTCTGAGGGATATTCCTTTGTATATAAGGACCACAACTTCTTTATCCATTTTTCTCTTTCCTGGGATATTTAAGGTGTCATGAAGTGGAGGTTCTTGTCAACATAGCAGCCCTTAACATTGGGGTGCCTGTGTCTTGCTGATTTTTAGTTTTCCCAATTTATACGCCCATGAGTGGACGTGCCCTATGCTCCCTAAGCTGTGTTTTTTCGATGTTTCAGGACACACCGTACATTTCTCCAGAGTGGCTTTTGGCAATTTACATCCCGCCCATCAGCGTAGCAAGGCTGCCATTTCTCCATGGCCTATCCTGCATTTCTGGTTTTGACACTTTTTGCAGCATCACCCTTTTGACTGATGGGAAGCGAAACTTCTTTGAAGCGCTGATTTGCCTTTCCAGGTTGCTTGGTTGGCCAAAAAGGGCGTATGCGTTTTTTCCTGAATATATTCAGGAAAAAACGCATACGCCCTTTTTGGCCAAGGGCATCATTGTCGACGTTTTGCCGCTTTTCATGTGCTTTAAAGGCGATTCGAATCTACCTCCTGAAATCTGTTTCCTGCAATTCTGCCTTGCTTTCAAATCCTCTTCGTTGCCTTCCCTCAATATATCTGTGGATGAGAGTTATCATTTATAACTCTGCGGGTTTGTGAATTGCAGTGTCCCTGAGCTCCATTTTTCAACTCGCTTTTTTGGTAGCTGGCCGCAAAAGCGCGGGATTGCCTCAGGCCCTATTCTGGTTCCTGGCGGCAGGCTGAGCCTGTGGTTAATTCTTCTTCCTGATGGGAAAATAGAGTGACCTGGGCCTGTCCCAACATCTAGATCTAGTCTCTCATTGGTTGCCCCTCTTCCCGTTCATCCTCAGGACAAATTGCAACCTGTAGGGAACAGGAGCTTAAAGGTGCTGATTCTCCAAGTAGGGAGATTGCTAGTAAAATAGCTGGAAAGGCGAACCCGAGCACAAGAAGATGAGAAATGGGGTGCGTTTTAGAAACCTTTCAAAATCACACGGTGTACCATCTTCTGGGTTTCTCATGCATGTTTTCGATGTAGGAAGATGCCCTTGAACCTGGAGATTTGGGACCCATGGGATGGGTACCACACAGTATTACTTTAAAGGGTCTGCGTTTGCTCACCCAACCTCACCCAACCTCTCAGCCCCAAGAGTGTCCACCCTTATGTCTCATCCAGCTGTGGGTCTAGATATGGTCAATCCAGGTTGCATCACAGCCCCTGAACGAATTTTGTAAGAATTTCTCTCTCTTTCACTGTCTTTGTTTTACGGGTTTTTAAAAGTAATTTATTTTTATAATGGGGTTTAGCTGCTTTTCACGGCTGTGTTTATGCGGCTTTACACCCACTTGGCTCACTTGCAGAGAGATATCAATACATAGGTTTTACGATTCTTACTAGTCAGATATATTCTTGTGCGGTGAATAGGGGGTGTTGAGTCCAGTTCACTGAGCAAGGAGTAGGTCTTGTCTATTACATATTGGGTGTATGGAACAGTATCTGAGCGAATTTGAAACCCTTGTTTTATGCATCACCCCACCTCACCTTTCCCGTTAAGCAGCCATAGTGTGTTTCTAAACGTGTGACTCTGTTCTGTTTTGTAATTCAGTTCAAGTGTAGCGGTTTTTACATTCCCTCTATAAGTGATAGCTTATGATAAGTGTCTTTTTCTGTGTGACTTATTTCACTTAGAATCGTCATACCTAAATCCACTCATCTTGCTTCTACTAGCCTTATGACATTGATTTCATGTCTGAGTGATATTCCTTTGTACATAAGGACCACAACTTCTTTATCCATTTTTCTCTTTCCTGGGATATTTAAGGTGTCATAAAGTGGAGGTTCTTGTCAACATAGCAGCCCTAAACATTGGGGTGCCTGTGTCTTGCTGATTTTTAGTTTTCCCAATTTATACGCCCATGAGTGGAGGTGCCCTATGCTCCCTAAGCTGTGTTTTTTCGATGTTTCAGGACACACCATACACTTCTCCAGAGTGGCTGTTGGCAATTTACATCCCGCCCATCAGCGTAGCAAGGCTGCCATTTCTCCATGGCCTGTCCTGCATTTCTGGTTTTGACACTTTTTGCAGCATGACCCTTTTGACCGATGGGAAGCGAAACTTCTTTGAAGCGCTGATTTGCCTTTCCAGGTTGCTTGGTTGGCCAAAAAGGGCGTATGCGTTTTTTCCTGAATATATTCAGGAAAAAACGCATACGCCTTTTTTGGCCAAGGGCATCATTGTCGACGTTTTGCCGCTTTTCATGTGCTTTAAAGGCGATTCGAATCTACCTCCTGAAATCTGTTTCCTGCAATTCTGCCTTGCTTTCAAATCCTCTTCGTTGCCTTCCCTCAATATATCTGTGGATGAGAGTTATCATTTATAACTCTGCGGGTTTGTGAATTGCAGTGTCCCTGAGCTCCATTTTTCAACTCGCTTTTTTGGGAGCTGGCCGCAAAAGCGTGGGATTGCCTCAGGCCCTATTCTGGTTCCTGGCAGCAGGCTGAGCCTGTGGTTAATTCTTCTTCCTGATGGGAAAATAGAGTGACCTGGGCCTGTCCCAACACCTAGATCTAGTCTCTCATTGGTTGCCCCTCTTCCCGTTCATCCTCAGGACAAATTGCAACCTGTAGGGAACAGGAGCTTAAAGGTGCTGATTCTCCAAGTAGGGAGATTGCTAGTAAAGTAGCTGGAAAGGCGAACCCGAGCACAAGGAGATGAGACATTGTGTGCGTTTTAGAAACCTTTCAAAATCACACGGTGTACCATCATCTGGGTTTCTCATGCATGTTTTCGATGTAAGAAGATGCCCTTGAACCTGGAGATTTGGGACCCATGGGATGGGTACCACACAGTATTACTTTAAAGGGTCTGCGTTTGCTCACCCAACCTCACCCAACCTCTCAGCCCCAAGAGTGTCCACCCTTATGTCTCATCCAGCTGTGGGTCTAGATATGGTCAATCCAGGTGTCATCACAGCCCCTGAACGAATTTTGTAAGAATTTCTCTCTCTTTCACTGTCTTTGTTTTACGGGTTTTTAAAAGTAATTTATTTTTATAATGGGGTTTAGCTGCTTTTCACGGCTGTGTTTATGCGGCTTTACACCCACTTGGCTCACTTCCAGAGAGATATCAATACATAGGTTTTACGATTCTTACTAGTCAGATATATTCTTGTGCGGTGAATAGGGGGTGTTGAGTCCAGTTCACTGAGCAAGGAGTAGGTCTTGTCTATTACATATTGGGTGTATGGAACAGTATCTGAGCGAATTTGAAACCCTTGTTTTATGCATCACCCCACCTCACCTTTCCCGTTAAGCAGCCATAGTGTGTTTTCTAAACGTGTGACTCTGTTCTGTTTTGTAATTCAGTTCAAGTGTAGCGGTTTTTACATTCCCTCTATAAGTGATAGCTTATGATAAGTGTCTTTTTCTGTGTGACTTATTTCACTTAGAATCGTCATACCTAAATCCACTCATCTTGCTTCTACTAGCCTTATGACATTGATTTCATGTCTGAGTGATATTCCTTTGTACATAAGGACCACAACTTCTTTATCCATTTTTCTCTTTCCTGGGATATTTAAGGTGTCATGAAGTGGAGGTTCTTGTCAACATAGCAGCCCTAAACATTGGGGTGCCTGTGTCTTGCTGATTTTTAGTTTTCCCAATTTATACTCCCATGAGTGGTCGTGCCCTATGCTCCCTAAGCTGTGTTTTTTCGATGTTTCAGGACACACCGTACACTTCTCCAGAGTGGCTGTTGGCAATTTACATCCCGCCCATCAGCGTAGCAAGGCTGCCATTTCTCCATGGCCTGTCCTGCATTTCTGGTTTTGACACTTTTTGCAGCATGACCCTTTTGACCGATGGGAAGCGAAACTTCTTTGAAGCGCTGATTTGCCTTTCCAGGTTGCTTGGTTGGCCAAAAAGGGCGTATGCGTTTTTTCCTGAATATATTCAGGAAAAAACGCATACGCCCTTTTTGGCCAAGGGCATCATTGTCGACGTTTTGCCGCTTTTCATGTGCTTTAAAGGCGATTCGAATCTACCTCCTGAAATCTGTTTCCTGCAATTCTGCCTTGCTTTCAAATCCTCTTCGTTGCCTTCCCTCAATATATCTGTGGATGAGAGTTATCATTTATAACTCTGCGGGTTTGTGAATTGCAGTGTCCCTGAGCTCCATTTTTCAACTCGCTTTTTTGGGAGCTGGCCGCAAAAGCGCGGGATTGCCTCAGGCCCTATTCTGGTTCCTGGCGGCAGGCTGAGCCTGTGGTTAATTCTTCTTCCTGATGGGAAAATAGAGTGACCTGGGCCTGTCCCAACACCTAGATCTAGTCTCTCATTGGTTGCCCCTCTTCCCGTTCATCCTCAGGACAAATTGCAAACTGTAGGGAACAGGAGCTTAAAGGTGCTGATTCTCCAAGTAGGGAGATTGCTAGTAAAGTAGCTGGAAAGGCGAACCCGAGCACAAGGAGATGAGAAATTGGGTGCGTTTTAGAAACCTTTCAAAATCACATGGTGTACCATCTTCTGGGTTTCTCATGCATGTTTTCGATGTAGGAAGATGCCCTTGAACCTGGAGATTTGGGACCCATGGGATGGGTACCACACAGTATTACTTTAAAGGGTCTGCGTTTGATCACCCAACCTCACCCAACCTCTCAGCCCCAAGAGTGTCCAACCTAATGTCTCATCCCGGTGTGGGTCTAGATATGGTCAATCCAGGTTGCATCACAGCCCCTGAACGAATTTTGTAAGAATTTCTCTCTCTTTCACTGTCTTTGTTTTACGGGTTTTTAAAAGTAATTTATTTTTATAATGGGGTTTAGCTGCTTTTCACGGCTGTGTTTATGCGGCTTTACACCCACTTGGCTCACTTCCAGAGAGATATCAATACATAGGTTTTACGATTCTTACTAGTCAGATATATTCTTGTGCGGTGAATAGGGGGTGTTGAGTCCAGTTCACTGAGCAAGGAGTAGGTCTTGTCTATTACATATTGGGTGTATGGAACAGTATCTGAGCGAATTTGAAACCCTTGTTTTATGCATCACCCCACCTCACCTTTCCCGTTAAGCAGCCATAGTGTGTTTTCTAAACGTGTGACTCTGTTCTGTTTTGTAATTCAGTTCAAGTGTAGCGGTTTTTACATTCCCTCTATAAGTGATAGCTTATGATAAGTGTCTTTTTCTGTGTGACTTATTTCACTTAGAATCGTCATACCTAAATCCACTCATCTTGCTTCTACTAGCCTTATGACATTGATTTCATGTCTGAGTGATATTCCTTTGTACATAAGGACCACAACTTCTTTATCCATTTTTCTCTTTCCTGGGATATTTAAGGTGTCATGAAGTGGAGGTTCTTGTCAACATAGCAGCCCTAAACATTGGGGTGCCTGTGTCTTGCTGATTTTTAGTTTTCCCAATTTATACTCCCATGAGTGGTCGTGCCCTATGCTCCCTAAGCTGTGTTTTTTCGATGTTTCAGGACACACCGTACACTTCTCCAGAGTGGCTGTTGGCAATTTACATCCCGCCCATCAGCGTAGCAAGGCTGCCATTTCTCCATGGCCTGTCCTGCATTTCTGGTTTTGACACTTTTTGCAGCATGACCCTTTTGACCGATGGGAAGCGAAACTTCTTTGAAGCGCTGATTTGCCTTTCCAGGTTGCTTGGTTGGCCAAAAAGGGCGTATGCGTTTTTTCCTGAATATATTCAGGAAAAAACGCATACGCCCTTTTTGGCCAAGGGCATCATTGTCGACGTTTTGCCGCTTTTCATGTGCTTTAAAGGCGATTCGAATCTACCTCCTGAAATCTGTTTCCTGCAATTCTGCCTTGCTTTCAAATCCTCTTCGTTGCCTTCCCTCAATATATCTGTGGATGAGAGTTATCATTTATAACTCTGCGGGTTTGTGAATTGCAGTGTCCCTGAGCTCCATTTTTCAACTCGCTTTTTTGGTAGCTGGCCGCAAAAGCGCGGGATTGCCTCAGGCCCTATTCTGGTTCCTGGCGGCAGGCTGAGCCTGTGGTTAATTCTTCTTCCTGATGGGAAAATAGAGTGACCTGGGCCTGTCCCAACACCTAGATCTAGTCTCTCATTGGTTGCCCCTCTTCCCGTTCATCCTCAGGACAAATTGCAACCTGTAGGGAACAGGAGCTTAAAGGTGCTGATTCTCCAAGTAGGGAGATTGCTAGTAAAGTGGCTGGAAAGGCGAACCCGAGCACAAGGAGATGAGAAATTGGGTGCGTTTTAGAAACCTTTCAAAATCACACGGTGTACCATCTTCTGGGTTTCTCATGCATGTTTTCGATGTAGGAAGATGCCCTTGAACCTGGAGATTTGGGACCCATGGGATGGGTCCCACACAGTATTACTTTAAAGGGTCTGCGTTTGCTCACCCAACCTCACCCAACCTCTCAGCCCCAAGAGTGTCCACCCTTATGTCTCATCCAGCTGTGGGTCTAGATATGGTCAATCCAGGTTGCATCACAGCCCCTGAACGAATTTTGTAAGAATTTCTCTCTCTTTCACTGTCTTTGTTTTACGGGTTTTTAAAAGTAATTTATTTTTATAATGGGGTTTAGCTGCTTTTCACGGCTGTGTTTATGCGGCTTTACACCCACTTGGCTCACTTCCAGAGAGATATCAATACATAGGTTTTACGATTCTTATTGTCAGATATATTCTTGTGCGGTGAGTAGGGGGTGTTGAGTCCAGTTCACTGAGCAAGGAGTAGGTCTTGTCTATTACATATTGGGTGTATGGAACAGTATCTGAGCGAATTTGAAACCCTTGTTTTATGCATCACCCCACCTCACCTTTCCCGTTAAGCAGCCATAGTGTGTTTTCTAAACGTGTGACTCTGTTCTGTTTTGTAATTCAGTTCAAGTGTAGCGGTTTTTACATTCCCTCTATAAGTGATAGCTTATGATAAGTGTCTTTTTCTGTGTGACTTATTTCACTTAGAATCGTCATACCTAAATCCACTCATCTTGCTTCTACTAGCCTTATGACATTGATTTCATGTCTGAGTGATATTCCTTTGTTCATAAGGACCACAGCTTCTTTATCCATTTTTCTCTTTCCTGGGATATTTAAGGTGTCATGAAGTGGAGGTTCTTGTCAACATAGCAGCCCTAAACATTGGGGTGCCTGTGTCTTGCTGATTTTTAGTTTTCCCAATTTATATGCCCATGAGTGGACGTGCCCTATGCTCCCTAAGCTGTTTTTTTTCGATGTTTCAGGACACACCGTACACTTCTCCAGAGTGGCTGTTGGCAATTTACATCCCGCCCATCAGCGTAGCAAGGCTGCCATTTCTCCATGGCCTGTCCTGCATTTCTGGTTTTGACACTTTTTGCAGCATCACCCTTTTGACTGATGGGAAGCGAAACTTCTTTGAAGCGCTGATTTGCCTTTCCAGGTTGCTTGGTTGGCCAAAAAGGGCGTATGCGTTTTTTCCTGAATATATTCAGGAAAAAACGCATACGCCCTTTTTGGCCAAGGGCATCATTGTCGACGTTTTGCCGCTTTTCATGTGCTTTAAAGGCGATTCGAATCTACCTCCTGAAATCTGTTTCCTGCAATTCTGCCTTGCTTCCAAATCCTCTTCGTTGCCTTCCCTCAATATATCTGTGGATGAGAGTTATCATTTATAACTCTGCGGGTTTGTGAATTGCAGTGTCCCTGAGCTCCATTTTTCAACTCGCTTTTTTGGTAGCTGGCCGCAAAAGCGCGGGATTGCCTCAGGCCCTATTCTGGTTCCTGGCGGCAGGCTGAGCCTGTGGTTAATTCTTCTTCCTGATGGGAAAATAGAGTGACCTGGGCCTGTCCCAACACCTAGATCTAGTCTCTCATTGGTAGCCCCTCTTCCCGTTCATCCTCAGGACAAATTGCAACCTGTAGGGAACAGGAGCTTAAAGGTGCTGATTCTCCAAGTAGGGAGATTGCTAGTAAAATAGCTGGGAAGGCGAACCCGAGCACAAGAAGATGAGAAATGGGGTGCGTTTTAGAAACCTTTCAAAATCACACGGTGTACCATCTTCTGGGTTTCTCATGCATGTTTTCGATGTAGGAAGATGCCCTTGAACCTGGAGATTTGGGACCCATGGGATGGGTACCACACAGTATTACTTTAAAGGGTCTGCGTTTGCTCACCCAACCTCACCCAACCTCTCAGCCCCAAGAGTGTCCACCCTTATGTCTCATCCAGCTGTGGGTCTAGATATGGTCAATCCAGGTTGCATCACAGCCCCTGAACGAATTTTGTAAGAATTTCTCTCTCTTTCACTGTCTTTGTTTTACGGGTTTTTAAAAGTAATTTATTTTTATAATGGGGTTTAGCTGCTTTTCACGGCTGTGTTTATGCGGCTTTACACCCACTTGGCTCACTTCCAGAGAGATATCAATACATAGGTTTTACGATTCTTAATAGTCAGATATATTCTTGTGCGGTGAATAGGGGGTGTTGAGTCCAGTTCACTGAGCAAGGAGTAGGTCTTGTCTATTACATATTGGGTGTATGGAACTGTATCTGAGCGAATTTGAAACCGTTGTTTATGCATCACCCCACCTCACCTTTCCCGTTAAGCAGCCATAGTGTGTTTTCTAAACGTGTGACTCTGTTCTGTTTTGTAATTCAGTTCAAGTGTAGCGGTTTTTACATTCCCTCTATAAGTGATAGCTTATGATAAGTGTCTTTTTCTGTGTGACTTATTTCACTTAGAATCGTCGTACCTAAATCCACTCATCTTGCTTCTACTAGCCTTATGACATTGATTTCATGTCTGAGTGATATTCCTTTGTACATAAGGACCACAACTTCTTTATCCATTTTTCTCTTTCCTGGGATATTTAAGGTGTCATGAAGTGGAGGTTCTTGTCAACATAGCAGCCCTAAACATTGGGGTGCCTGTGTCTTGCTGATTTTTAGTTTTCCCAATTTATACGCCAATGAGTGGACGTGCCCTATGCTCCCTAAGCTGTGTTTTTTCGATGTTTCAGGACACACCGTACACTTCTCCAGAGTGGATGTTGGCAATTTATATCCCGCCCATCAGCGTAGCAAGGCTGCCATTTCTCCATGGCCTGTCCTGCATTTCTGGTTTTGACACTTTTTGCAGCATGGCCCTTTTGACCGATGGGAAGCGAGACTTCTTTGTAGCGCTGATTTGCCTTTCCAGTTTGCTTGGTTGGCCAAAAAGGGCGTATGCGTTTTTTCCTGAATATATTCAGGAAAAAACGCTTACGCCCTTTTTGGCCAAGGGCATCACTGTCGACGTTTTGCCACTTTTCATGTGCTTTAAAGGCGATTCGAATCTACCTCCTGAAACCTGTTTCCTGCAATTCTGCCTTGCTTTCAAATCCTCTTCGTTGCCTTCCCTCAATATATTTGTGGACGAGAGTTATCATTTATAACTCAGCAGGTTTGTGAATTGCAGTGCCCCTGAGCTCCATTTTTCAACTGTCTTTTTTGGGAGCTGGCCGCAAAAGCACGGGATTGCCTCAGGCCCTATTCTGCTTCCTGGCAGCAGGCTGAGCCTGTGTTTAATTCTTCTTCCTGATGGGAAAATAGAGTGACCTGTGCCTGTCCCAACACCTAGATCTAGTCTCTCATTATTTGCCCCTCTTCCCGTTCATCCTCAGGACAAATTGCAACCTGTAGGGAACAGGAGCTTAAAGGTGCTGATTCTCCAAGTAGGGAGATTGCTAGTAAAGTAGCTGGAAAGGCGAACCCGAGCACAAGGAGATGAGAAATTGGGTGCGTTTTAGAAACCTTTCAAAATCACACGGTGTACCATCTTCTGGGTTTCTCATGCATGTTTTCTATGTAGGAAGATGCCTTTGAACCTGGAGATTTGGGACCCATGGGATGGGTACCACGCAGTATTACTTTAAAGGGTCTGAGTTTGCTCACCCAACCTCTCAGCCCCAAGAGTGTCCACCCTTATGTCTCATCCAGGTGTGTGTCTAGATATGGTCAATCCAGGTTGCATCACAGCCCCTGAACGAATTTTGTGAGAATTTCTCTCTCTTTCACTGTCTTTGTTTTACGGGTTTTTAAAAGTAATTTATTTTTATAATGGGGTTTAGCTGCTTTTCACGGCTGTGTTTATGCGGCTTTACACCCACTTGGCTCACTTCCAGAGAGATATCAATACATAGGTTTTACGATTCTTACTAGTCAGATATATTCTTGTGCGGTGAATAGGGGGTGTTGAGTCCAGTTCACTGAGCAAGGAGTACGTCTTGTCTATTACATATTGGGTGTATGGAACAGTATCTGAGCGAATTTGAAACCCTTGTTTTATGCATCACCCCACCTCATCTTTCCCGTTAAGCAGCCATAGTGTGTTTTCTAAACGTGTGACTCTGTTCTGTTTTGTAATTCAGTTCAAGTGTAGCGGTTTTTACATTCCCTCTATAAGTGATAGCTTATGATAAGTGTCTTTTTCTGTGTGACTTATTTCACTTAGAATCGTTATACCTAAATCCACTCATCTTGCTTCTACTAGCCTTATGACATTGATTTCATGTCTGAGTGATATTCCATTGTACATAAGGACCACAACTTCTTTATCCATTTTTCTCTTTCCTGGGATATTTAAGGTGTCATGAAGTGGAGGTTCTTGTCAACATAGCAGCCCTAAACATTGGGGTGCCTGTGTCTTGCTGATTTTTAGTTTTCCCAATTTATACGCCCATGAGTGGACGTGCCCTATGCTCCCTAAGCTGTGTTTTTTCGATGTTTCAGGACACACTGTACATTTCTCCAGAGTGGCTTTTGGCAATTTACATCCCGCCCATCAGCGTAGCAAGGCTGCCATTTCTCCATGGCC
The DNA here is from genome assembly GCF_028021215.1 of Eschrichtius robustus. Taxonomy (NCBI): domain Eukaryota; kingdom Metazoa; phylum Chordata; class Mammalia; order Artiodactyla; family Eschrichtiidae; genus Eschrichtius; species Eschrichtius robustus. The sequence continues at coordinate 1,022,556 of NW_027175194.1, forward strand.
TGTCCTGCATTTCTGGTTTTGACACTTTTTGCAGCATCACCCTTTTGACTGATGGGAAGCGAAACTTCTTTGAAGCGCTGATTTGCCTTTCCAGGTTGCTTGGTTGGCCAAAAAGGGCGTATGCGTTTTTTCCTGAATATATTCAGGAAAAAACGCATACGCCCTTTTTGGCCAAGGGCATCATTGTCGACGTTTTGCCGCTTTTCATGTGCTTTAAAGGCGATTCGAATCTACCTCCTGAAATCTGTTTCCTGCAATTCTGCCTTGCTTTCAAATCCTCTTCGTTGCCTTCCCTCAATATATCTGTGGATGAGAGTTATCATTTATAACTCTGCGGGTTTGTGAATTGCAGTGTCCCTGAGCTCCATTTTTCAACTCGCTTTTTTGGTAGCTGGCCGCAAAAGCGCGGGATTGCCTCAGGCCCTATTCTGGTTCCTGGCGGCAGGCTGAGCCTGTGGTTAATTCTTCTTCCTGATGGGAAAATAGAGTGACCTGGGCCTGTCCCAACATCTAGATCTAGTCTCTCATTGGTTGCCCCTCTTCCCGTTCATCCTCAGGACAAATTGCAACCTGTAGGGAACAGGAGCTTAAAGGTGCTGATTCTCCAAGTAGGGAGATTGCTAGTAAAATAGCTGGAAAGGCGAACCCGAGCACAAGAAGATGAGAAATGGGGTGCGTTTTAGAAACCTTTCAAAATCACACGGTGTACCATCTTCTGGGTTTCTCATGCATGTTTTCGATGTAGGAAGATGCCCTTGAACCTGGAGATTTGGGACCCATGGGATGGGTACCACACAGTATTACTTTAAAGGGTCTGCGTTTGCTCACCCAACCTCACCCAACCTCTCAGCCCCAAGAGTGTCCACCCTTATGTCTCATCCAGCTGTGGGTCTAGATATGGTCAATCCAGGTTGCATCACAGCCCCTGAACGAATTTTGTAAGAATTTCTCTCTCTTTCACTGTCTTTGTTTTACGGGCTTTTAAAAGTAATTTATTTTTATAATGGGGTTTAGCTGCTTTTCACGGCTGTGTTTATGCGGCTTTACACCCACTTGGCTCACTTCCAGAGAGATATCAATACATAGGTTTTACGATTCTTACTAGTCAGATATATTCTTGTGCGGTGAATAGGGGGTGTTGAGTCCAGTTCACTGAGCAAGGAGTAGGTCTTGTCTATTACATATTGGGTGTATGGAACAGTATCTGAGCGAATTTGAAACCCTTGTTTTATGCATCACCCCACCTCACCTTTCCCGTTAAGCAGCCATAGTGTGTTTTCTAAACGTGTGACTCTGTTCTGTTTTGTAATTCAGTTCAAGTGTAGCGGTTTTTACATTCCCTCTATAAGTGATAGCTTATGATAAGTGTCTTTTTCTGTGTGACTTATTTCACTTAGAATCGTCATACCTAAATCCACTCATCTTGCTTCTACTAGCCTTATGACATTGATTTCATGTCTGAGTGATATTCCTTTGTCCATAAGGACCACAACTTCTTTATCCATTTTTCTCTTTCCTGGGATATTTAAGGTGTCATGAAGTGGAGGTTCTTGTCAACATAGCAGCCCTAAACATTGGGGTGCCTGTGTCTTGCTGATTTTTAGTTTTCCCAATTTATACGCCCATGAGTGGAGGTGCCCTATGCTCCCTAAGCTGTGTTTTTTCGATGTTTCATGACACACCATACACTTCTCCAGAGTGGCTGTTGGCAATTTACATCCCGCCCATCAGCGTAGCAAGGCTGCCATTTCTCCATGGCCTGTCCTGCATTTCTGGTTTTGACACTTTTTGCAGCATGACCCTTTTGACCGATGGGAAGCGAAACTTCTTTGAAGCGCTGATTTGCCTTTCCAGGTTGCTTGGTTGGCCAAAAAGGGCGTATGCGTTTTTTCCTGAATATATTCAGGAAAAAACGCATACGCCCTTTTTGGCCAAGGGCATCATTGTCGACGTTTTGCCGCTTTTCATGTGCTTTAAAGGCGATTCGAATCTACCTCCTGAAATCTGTTTCCTGCAATTCTGCCTTGCTTTCAAATCCTCTTCGTTGCCTTCCCTCAATATATCTGTGGATGAGAGTTATCATTTATAACTCTGCGGGTTTGTGAATTGCAGTGTCCCTGAGCTCCATTTTTCAACTCGCTTTTTTGGTAGCTGGCCGCAAAAGCGCGGGATTGCCTCAGGCCCTATTCTGGTTCCTGGCGGCAGGCTGAGCCTGTGGTTAATTCTTCTTCCTGATGGGAAAATAGAGTGACCTGGGCCTGTCCCAACACCTAGATCTAGTCTCTCATTGGTTGCCCCTCTTCCCGTTCATCCTCAGGACAAATTGCAACCTGTAGGGAACAGGAGCTTAAAGGTGCTGATTCTCCAAGTAGGGAGATTGCTAGTAAAGTGGCTGGAAAGGCGAACCCGAGCACAAGGAGATGAGAAATTGGGTGCGTTTTAGAAACCTTTCAAAATCACACGGTGTACCATCTTCTGGGTTTCTCATGCATGTTTTCGATGTAGGAAGATGCCCTTGAACCTGGAGATTTGGGACCCATGGGATGGGTCCCACACAGTATTACTTTAAAGGGTCTGCGTTTGCTCACCCAACCTCACCCAACCTCTCAGCCCCAAGAGTGTCCACCCTTATGTCTCATCCAGCTGTGGGTCTAGATATGGTCAATCCAGGTTGCATCACAGCCCCTGAACGAATTTTGTAAGAATTTCTCTCTCTTTCACTGTCTTTGTTTTACGGGTTTTTAAAAGTAATTTATTTTTATAATGGGGTTTAGCTGCTTTTCACGGCTGTGTTTATGCGGCTTTACACCCACTTGGCTCACTTCCAGAGAGATATCAATACATAGGTTTTACGATTCTTATTGTCAGATATATTCTTGTGCGGTGAGTAGGGGGTGTTGAGTCCAGTTCACTGAGCAAGGAGTAGGTCTTGTCTATTACATATTGGGTGTATGGAACAGTATCTGAGCGAATTTGAAACCCTTGTTTTATGCATCACCCCACCTCACCTTTCCCGTTAAGCAGCCATAGTGTGTTTTCTAAACGTGTGACTCTGTTCTGTTTTGTAATTCAGTTCAAGTGTAGCGGTTTTTACATTCCCTCTATAAGTGATAGCTTATGATAAGTGTCTTTTTCTGTGTGACTTATTTCACTTAGAATCGTCATACCTAAATCCACTCATCTTGCTTCTACTAGCCTTATGACATTGATTTCATGTCTGAGTGATATTCCTTTGTTCATAAGGACCACAGCTTCTTTATCCATTTTTCTCTTTCCTGGGATATTTAAGGTGTCATGAAGTGGAGGTTCTTGTCAACATAGCAGCCCTAAACATTGGGGTGCCTGTGTCTTGCTGATTTTTAGTTTTCCCAATTTATATGCCCATGAGTGGACGTGCCCTATGCTCCCTAAGCTGTTTTTTTTCGATGTTTCAGGACACACCGTACACTTCTCCAGAGTGGCTGTTGGCAATTTACATCCCGCCCATCAGCGTAGCAAGGCTGCCATTTCTCCATGGCCTGTCCTGCATTTCTGGTTTTGACACTTTTTGCAGCATCACCCTTTTGACTGATGGGAAGCGAAACTTCTTTGAAGCGCTGATTTGCCTTTCCAGGTTGCTTGGTTGGCCAAAAAGGGCGTATGCGTTTTTTCCTGAATATATTCAGGAAAAAACGCATACGCCCTTTTTGGCCAAGGGCATCATTGTCGACGTTTTGCCGCTTTTCATGTGCTTTAAAGGCGATTCGAATCTACCTCCTGAAATCTGTTTCCTGCAATTCTGCCTTGCTTCCAAATCCTCTTCGTTGCCTTCCCTCAATATATCTGTGGATGAGAGTTATCATTTATAACTCTGCGGGTTTGTGAATTGCAGTGTCCCTGAGCTCCATTTTTCAACTCGCTTTTTTGGTAGCTGGCCGCAAAAGCGCGGGATTGCCTCAGGCCCTATTCTGGTTCCTGGCGGCAGGCTGAGCCTGTGGTTAATTCTTCTTCCTGATGGGAAAATAGAGTGACCTGGGCCTGTCCCAACACCTAGATCTAGTCTCTCATTGGTAGCCCCTCTTCCCGTTCATCCTCAGGACAAATTGCAACCTGTAGGGAACAGGAGCTTAAAGGTGCTGATTCTCCAAGTAGGGAGATTGCTAGTAAAATAGCTGGGAAGGCGAACCCGAGCACAAGAAGATGAGAAATGGGGTGCGTTTTAGAAACCTTTCAAAATCACACGGTGTACCATCTTCTGGGTTTCTCATGCATGTTTTCGATGTAGGAAGATGCCCTTGAACCTGGAGATTTGGGACCCATGGGATGGGTACCACACAGTATTACTTTAAAGGGTCTGCGTTTGCTCACCCAACCTCACCCAACCTCTCAGCCCCAAGAGTGTCCACCCTTATGTCTCATCCAGCTGTGGGTCTAGATATGGTCAATCCAGGTTGCATCACAGCCCCTGAACGAATTTTGTAAGAATTTCTCTCTCTTTCACTGTCTTTGTTTTACGGGTTTTTAAAAGTAATTTATTTTTATAATGGGGTTTAGCTGCTTTTCACGGCTGTGTTTATGCGGCTTTACACCCACTTGGCTCACTTCCAGAGAGATATCAATACATAGGTTTTACGATTCTTAATAGTCAGATATATTCTTGTGCGGTGAATAGGGGGTGTTGAGTCCAGTTCACTGAGCAAGGAGTAGGTCTTGTCTATTACATATTGGGTGTATGGAACTGTATCTGAGCGAATTTGAAACCGTTGTTTATGCATCACCCCACCTCACCTTTCCCGTTAAGCAGCCATAGTGTGTTTTCTAAACGTGTGACTCTGTTCTGTTTTGTAATTCAGTTCAAGTGTAGCGGTTTTTACATTCCCTCTATAAGTGATAGCTTATGATAAGTGTCTTTTTCTGTGTGACTTATTTCACTTAGAATCGTCGTACCTAAATCCACTCATCTTGCTTCTACTAGCCTTATGACATTGATTTCATGTCTGAGTGATATTCCTTTGTACATAAGGACCACAACTTCTTTATCCATTTTTCTCTTTCCTGGGATATTTAAGGTGTCATGAAGTGGAGGTTCTTGTCAACATAGCAGCCCTAAACATTGGGGTGCCTGTGTCTTGCTGATTTTTAGTTTTCCCAATTTATACGCCAATGAGTGGACGTGCCCTATGCTCCCTAAGCTGTGTTTTTTCGATGTTTCAGGACACACCGTACACTTCTCCAGAGTGGATGTTGGCAATTTATATCCCGCCCATCAGCGTAGCAAGGCTGCCATTTCTCCATGGCCTGTCCTGCATTTCTGGTTTTGACACTTTTTGCAGCATGGCCCTTTTGACCGATGGGAAGCGAGACTTCTTTGTAGCGCTGATTTGCCTTTCCAGTTTGCTTGGTTGGCCAAAAAGGGCGTATGCGTTTTTTCCTGAATATATTCAGGAAAAAACGCTTACGCCCTTTTTGGCCAAGGGCATCACTGTCGACGTTTTGCCACTTTTCATGTGCTTTAAAGGCGATTCGAATCTACCTCCTGAAACCTGTTTCCTGCAATTCTGCCTTGCTTTCAAATCCTCTTCGTTGCCTTCCCTCAATATATTTGTGGACGAGAGTTATCATTTATAACTCAGCAGGTTTGTGAATTGCAGTGCCCCTGAGCTCCATTTTTCAACTGTCTTTTTTGGGAGCTGGCCGCAAAAGCACGGGATTGCCTCAGGCCCTATTCTGCTTCCTGGCAGCAGGCTGAGCCTGTGTTTAATTCTTCTTCCTGATGGGAAAATAGAGTGACCTGTGCCTGTCCCAACACCTAGATCTAGTCTCTCATTATTTGCCCCTCTTCCCGTTCATCCTCAGGACAAATTGCAACCTGTAGGGAACAGGAGCTTAAAGGTGCTGATTCTCCAAGTAGGGAGATTGCTAGTAAAGTAGCTGGAAAGGCGAACCCGAGCACAAGGAGATGAGAAATTGGGTGCGTTTTAGAAACCTTTCAAAATCACACGGTGTACCATCTTCTGGGTTTCTCATGCATGTTTTCTATGTAGGAAGATGCCTTTGAACCTGGAGATTTGGGACCCATGGGATGGGTACCACGCAGTATTACTTTAAAGGGTCTGAGTTTGCTCACCCAACCTCTCAGCCCCAAGAGTGTCCACCCTTATGTCTCATCCAGGTGTGTGTCTAGATATGGTCAATCCAGGTTGCATCACAGCCCCTGAACGAATTTTGTGAGAATTTCTCTCTCTTTCACTGTCTTTGTTTTACGGGTTTTTAAAAGTAATTTATTTTTATAATGGGGTTTAGCTGCTTTTCACGGCTGTGTTTATGCGGCTTTACACCCACTTGGCTCACTTCCAGAGAGATATCAATACATAGGTTTTACGATTCTTACTAGTCAGATATATTCTTGTGCGGTGAATAGGGGGTGTTGAGTCCAGTTCACTGAGCAAGGAGTACGTCTTGTCTATTACATATTGGGTGTATGGAACAGTATCTGAGCGAATTTGAAACCCTTGTTTTATGCATCACCCCACCTCATCTTTCCCGTTAAGCAGCCATAGTGTGTTTTCTAAACGTGTGACTCTGTTCTGTTTTGTAATTCAGTTCAAGTGTAGCGGTTTTTACATTCCCTCTATAAGTGATAGCTTATGATAAGTGTCTTTTTCTGTGTGACTTATTTCACTTAGAATCGTTATACCTAAATCCACTCATCTTGCTTCTACTAGCCTTATGACATTGATTTCATGTCTGAGTGATATTCCATTGTACATAAGGACCACAACTTCTTTATCCATTTTTCTCTTTCCTGGGATATTTAAGGTGTCATGAAGTGGAGGTTCTTGTCAACATAGCAGCCCTAAACATTGGGGTGCCTGTGTCTTGCTGATTTTTAGTTTTCCCAATTTATACGCCCATGAGTGGACGTGCCCTATGCTCCCTAAGCTGTGTTTTTTCGATGTTTCAGGACACACTGTACATTTCTCCAGAGTGGCTTTTGGCAATTTACATCCCGCCCATCAGCGTAGCAAGGCTGCCATTTCTCCATGGCCTGTCCTGCATTTCTGGTTTTGACACTTTTTGCAGCATCACCCTTTTGACTGATGGGAAGCGAAACTTCTTTGAAGCGCTGATTTGCCTTTCCAGGTTGCTTGGTTGGCCAAAAAGGGCGTATGCGTTTTTTCCTGAATATATTCAGGAAAAAACGCATACGCCCTTTTTGGCCAAGGGCATCATTGTCGACGTTTTGCCGCTTTTCATGTGCTTTAAAGGCGATTCGAATCTACCTCCTGAAATCTGTTTCCTGCAATTCTGCCTTGCTTTCAAATCCTCTTCGTTGCCTTCCCTCAATATATCTGTGGATGAGAGTTATCATTTATAACTCTGCGGGTTTGTGAATTGCAGTGTCCCTGAGCTCCATTTTTCAACTCGCTTTTTTGGTAGCTGGCCGCAAAAGCGCGGGATTGCCTCAGGCCCTATTCTGGTTCCTGGCGGCAGGCTGAGCCTGTGGTTAATTCTTCTTCCTGATGGGAAAATAGAGTGACCTGGGCCTGTCCCAACATCTAGATCTAGTCTCTCATTGGTTGCCCCTCTTCCCGTTCATCCTCAGGACAAATTGCAACCTGTAGGGAACAGGAGCTTAAAGGTGCTGATTCTCCAAGTAGGGAGATTGCTAGTAAAATAGCTGGAAAGGCGAACCCGAGCACAAGAAGATGAGAAATGGGGTGCGTTTTAGAAACCTTTCAAAATCACACGGTGTACCATCTTCTGGGTTTCTCATGCATGTTTTCGATGTAGGAAGATGCCCTTGAACCTGGAGATTTGGGACCCATGGGATGGGTACCACACAGTATTACTTTAAAGGGTCTGCGTTTGCTCACCCAACCTCACCCAACCTCTCAGCCCCAAGAGTGTCCACCCTTATGTCTCATCCAGCTGTGGGTCTAGATATGGTCAATCCAGGTTGCATCACAGCCCCTGAACGAATTTTGTAAGAATTTCTCTCTCTTTCACTGTCTTTGTTTTACGGGCTTTTAAAAGTAATTTATTTTTATAATGGGGTTTAGCTGCTTTTCACGGCTGTGTTTATGCGGCTTTACACCCACTTGGCTCACTTCCAGAGAGATATCAATACATAGGTTTTACGATTCTTACTAGTCAGATATATTCTTGTGCGGTGAATAGGGGGTGTTGAGTCCAGTTCACTGAGCAAGGAGTAGGTCTTGTCTATTACATATTGGGTGTATGGAACAGTATCTGAGCGAATTTGAAACCCTTGTTTTATGCATCACCCCACCTCACCTTTCCCGTTAAGCAGCCATAGTGTGTTTTCTAAACGTGTGACTCTGTTCTGTTTTGTAATTCAGTTCAAGTGTAGCGGTTTTTACATTCCCTCTATAAGTGATAGCTTATGATAAGTGTCTTTTTCTGTGTGACTTATTTCACTTAGAATCGTCATACCTAAATCCACTCATCTTGCTTCTACTAGCCTTATGACATTGATTTCATGTCTGAGTGATATTCCTTTGTCCATAAGGACCACAACTTCTTTATCCATTTTTCTCTTTCCTGGGATATTTAAGGTGTCATGAAGTGGAGGTTCTTGTCAACATAGCAGCCCTAAACATTGGGGTGCCTGTGTCTTGCTGATTTTTAGTTTTCCCAATTTATACGCCCATGAGTGGAGGTGCCCTATGCTCCCTAAGCTGTGTTTTTTCGATGTTTCATGACACACCATACACTTCTCCAGAGTGGCTGTTGGCAATTTACATCCCGCCCATCAGCGTAGCAAGGCTGCCATTTCTCCATGGCCTGTCCTGCATTTCTGGTTTTGACACTTTTTGCAGCATGACCCTTTTGACCGATGGGAAGCGAAACTTCTTTGAAGCGCTGATTTGCCTTTCCAGGTTGCTTGGTTGGCCAAAAAGGGCGTATGCGTTTTTTCCTGAATATATTCAGGAAAAAACGCATACGCCCTTTTTGGCCAAGGGCATCATTGTCGACGTTTTGCCGCTTTTCATGTGCTTTAAAGGCGATTCGAATCTACCTCCTGAAATCTGTTTCCTGCAATTCTGCCTTGCTTTCAAATCCTCTTCGTTGCCTTCCCTCAATATATCTATGGATGAGAGTTATCATTTATAACTCTGCGGGTTTGTGAATTGCAGTGTCCCTGAGCTCCATTTTTCAACTCGCTTTTTTGGGAGCTGGCCGCAAAAGCGCGGGATTGCCTCAGGCCCTATTCTGGTTCCTGGCGGCAGGCTGAGCCTGTGGTTAATTCTTCTTCCTGATGGGAAAATAGAGTGACCTGGGCCTGTCCCAACACCTAGATCTAGTCTCTCATTGGTTGCCCCTCTTCCCGTTCATCCTCAGGACAAATTGCAACCTGTAGGGAACAGGAGGTTAAAGGTGCTGATTCTCCAAGTAGGGAGATTGCTAGTAAAGTAGCTGGAAAGGCGAACCCGAGCACAAGGAGATGAGAAATTGGGTGCGTTTTAGAAACCTTTCAAAATCACACGGTGTACCATCTTCTGGGTTTCTCATGCATGTTTTCGATGTAGGAAGATGCCCTTGAACCTGGAGATTTGGGACCCATGGGATGGGTACCACACAGTATTACTTTAAAGGGTCTGCGTTTGCTCACCCAACCTCACCCAACCTCTCAGCCCCAAGAGTGTCCACCCTTATGTCTCATCCAGGTGTGGGTCTAGATATGGTCAATCCAGGTTGCATCACAGCCCCTGAACGAATTTTGTAAGAATTTCTCTCTCTTTCACTGTCTTTGTTTTACGGGTTTTTAAAAGTAATTTATTTTTATAATGGGGTTTAGCTGCTTTTCACGGCTGTGTTTATGCGGCTTTACACCCACTTGACTCACTTCCAGACAGATATCAATACATAGGTTTTAAGATTCTTACTACTCAGACATATTCTTGTGCGGTGAATAGGGGGTGTTGAGTCCTGTTCACTGAGCAAGGAGTAGGTCTTGTCTATTACATATTGGGTGTATGGAACGGTATCTGAGCGAATTTGAAACCCTTGTTTTATGCCTCACCCCACCTCACCTTTCCCGTTAAGCAGCCATAGTGTGTTTTCTAAACGTGTGACTCTGTTCTGTTTTGTAATTCAGTTCAAGTGTAGCGGTTATTACATTCCCTCTATAAGTGATAGCTTATGATAAGTGTCTTTTTCTGTGTGACTTATTTCACTTAGAATCGTCGTACCTAAATCCACTCATCTTGCTTCTACTAGCCTTATGACATTGATTTCATGTCTGAGTGATATTCCATTGTACATAAGGACCACAACTTCTTTATCCATTTTTCTCTTTCCTGGGATATTTAAGGTGTCATGAAGTGGAGGTTCTTGTCAACAGAGCAGCCCTAAACTTTGGGGTGCCTGTGTCTTGCTGATTTTTAGTTTTCCCAATTTATACGCCCATGAGAGGACGTGCCCTATGCTCCTAGAGCTGTGTTTTTTCGATGTTTCAGGACACACCTTACACTTCTCCAGAGTGGCTGTTGGCAATTTACATCCCGCCCATCAGCGTAGCAAGGCTGCCATTTCTCCAGGGCCTGTCCTGCATTTCTGGTTTTGACACTTTTTGCAGCATGGCCCTTTTGACCGATGGGAAGCGAGACTTCTTTGTAGCGCTGATTAGCCTTTCCAGGTTGCTTGGTTGGCCAAACAGGGCGTATGCGTTTTTTCCTGAATATATTCAGGAAAAAACGCATACGCCCTGTTTGGCCAAGGGCATCATTGTCGACGTTTTACCACTTTTCATGTGCTTTAAAGGCGATTCGAATCTACCTCCTGAAACCTGTTTCCTGCAATCCTGCCTTGCTTTCAAATCCTCTTCGTTGCCTTCCCTCAATATATCTGTGGATGAGAGTTATCATTTATAGCTCTGCGGGTTTGTGAATTGCAGTGTCCCTGAGCTCCATTTTTCAACTGGCTTTTTTGGGAGCTGGCCGCAAAAGCGCGGGATTGCCTCAGGCCCTATTCAGCTTCTGGCCGGCAGGCTGAGCCTGTGGTTAATTCTTCTTCCCGATGGGAAAATAGAGTGACCTGTGCCTGTCCCAACACCAAGATCTAGTCTCTCATTGGTTTCCCCTCTTCCCGTTCATCCTCAGGACAAATTGCAACCTGTAGGGAACAGGAGCTTAAAGGTGCTGATTCTCCAAGTAGGGAGATTGCTAGTAAAGTAGCTGGAAAGGCGAACCCGAGCACAAGGAGATGAGAAATGAGGTGCGTATTAGAAACCTTTCAAAATCACACGGTGTACCATCTTCTGGGTTTCTCATGCATGTTTTCGATGTAGGAAGATGCCCTTGAACCTGGAGATTTGGGACCCATGGGCTGGATACCAGGCAGTATTACTTTAAAGGGTCTGCGTTTGCTCACCCAACCTCACCCAACCGTTCAGCCCCAAGAGTGTCCACCCTTATGTCTCATCCAGCTGTGGGTCTAGATATGGTCAATCCAGGTTGCATCAGAGCCTCTGAACGAATTTTGTAATAATTTCTCTCGCTTTCACTGTCTTTGTTTTACGGGTTTTTAAAAGTAATTTATTTTTATAATGGGGTTTAGCTGCTTTTCACGGCTGTGTTTATGCAGCTTTACACCCACTTGACTCACTTCCAGACAGATATCAATACATAGGTTTTAAGATTCTTACTAGTCACATATATTCTTGTGCGGTGAATAGGGGGTGTTGAGTCCAGTTCACTGAGCAAGGAGTAGGTCTTGTCTATTACATATTGGGTGTATGGAACGGTATCTGAGCGAATTTGAAACCCTTGTTTTATGCCTCACCCCACCTCACCTTTCCCGTTAAGCAGCCATAGTGTGTTTTCTAAACGTGTGACTCTGTTCTGTTTTGTAATTCAGTTCAAGTGTAGCGGTTTTTACATTCCCTCTCTAAGTGATAGCTTATGATAAGTGTCTTTTTCTGTGTGACTTATTTCACTTAGAATCATCGTACCTAAATCCACTCATCTTGCTTCTACTAGCCTTATGACATTGATTTCATGTCTGAGTGATATTCCATTGTACATAAGGACCACAACTTCTTTATCCATTTTTCTCTTTCCTGGGATATTTAAGGTGTCATGAAGTGGAGGTTCTTGTCAACAGAGCAGCCCTAAACTTTGGGGTGCCTGTGTCTTGCTGATTTTTAGTTATCCCAATCTATACGCCCATGAGAGGACGTGCCCTATGCTCCCTAAGCTGTGTTTTTTCGATGTTTCAGGACACACCTTACACTTCTCCAGAGTGGCTGTTGGCAATTTACATCCCGCCCATCAGCGTAGCAAGGCTGCCATTTCTCCATGGCCTGTCCTGCATTTCTGGTTTTGACACTTTTTGCAGCATGACCCTTTTGACCGATGGGAAGCGAGACTTCTTTGTAGCGCTGATTAGCCTTTCCAGGTTGCTTGGTTGGCCAAAAAGGGCGTATGCGTTTTTTCCTGAATATATTCAGGAAAAAACGCATACGCCCTGTTTGGCCAAGGGCATTATTGTCGACGTTTTACCACTTTTCATGTGCTTTTAAGGCGATTTGAATCTACCTCCTGAAACCTGTTTCCTGCAATTCTGCCTTGCTTTCAAATCCTCTTCGTTGCCTTCCCTCAATATATCTGTGGATGAGAGTTATCATTTATAGCTCTGCGGGTTTGTGAATTGCAGTGTCCCTGAGCTCCATTTTTCAACTGGCTTTTTTGGGAGCTGGCCGCAAAAGCGCGGAATTGCCTCAGGCCCTATTCTGCTTCTGGGCGGCAGGCTGAGCCTGTGGTTAATTCTTCTTACCGATGGGAAAATAGAGTGAGCTGTGCCTGTCCCAACACCTACATCTAGTCTCTCATTGGTTGCCCCTCTTCCCGTTCATCCTCAGGACAAATTGCAACCTGTAGGGAACAGGAGCTTAAAGGTGCTGATTCTCCAAGTAGGGAGATTGCTAGTAAAGTAGCTGGAAAGGTGAACCCGAGCACAAGGAGATGAGAAATGAGGTGCGTATTAGAAACCTTTCAAAATCACACGGTGTACCATCTTCTGGGTTTCTCATGCATGTTTTCGATGTAGGAAGATGCCCTTGAACCTGGAGATTTGGGACCCATGGGATGGGTACCAGGCAGTATTACTTTAAAGGGTCTGCGTTTGCTCACCCAACCTCACCCAACCTTTCAGCCCCAAGAGTGTCCACCCTTATGTCTCATCCAGCTGTGGGTCTAGATATGGTCAATCCAGGTTGCATCACAGCCTCTGAACGAATTTTGTAAGAATTTCTCTCTCTTTCACTGTCTTTGTTTTACGGGTTTTTAAAAGTAATTTATTTTTATAATGGGGTTTAGCTGCTTTTCACGGCTGTGTTTATGCGGCTTTACACCCACTTGACTCACTTCCAGACAGATATCAATACATAGGTTTTAAGATTCTTACTAGTCACATATATTCTTGTGCGGTGAATAGGGGGTGTTGAGTCCTGTTCACTGAGCAAGGAGTAGGTCTTGTCTATTACATATTGGGTGTATGGAACGGTATCTGAGCGAATTTGAAACCCTTGTTTTATGCCTCACCCCACCTCACCTTTCCCGTTAAGCAGCCATAGTGTGTTTTCTAAACGTGTGACTCTGTTCTGTTTTGTAATTCAGTTCAAGTGTAGCGGTTTTTACATTCCCTCTATACGTGATAGCTTATGATAAGTGTCTTTTTCTGTGTGACTTATTTCACTTAGAATCGTCGTACCTAAATCCACTCATCTTGCTTCTACTAGCCTTATGACATTGATTTCATGTCTGAGTGATATTCCATTGTACATAAGGACCACAACTTCTTTATCCATTTTTCTCTTTCCTGGGATATTTAAGGTGTCATGAAGTGGAGGTTCTTCTCAACAGAGCAGCCCTAAACTTTGGGGTGCCTGTGTCTTGCTGATTTTTAGTTTTCCCAATTTATACGCCCATGAGAGGACGTGCCCTATGCTCCTAGAGCTGTGTTTTTTCGATGTTTCAGGACACACCTTACACTTCTCCAGAGTGGCTGTTGGCAATTTACATCCCGCCCATCAGCGTAGCAAGGCTGCCATTTCTCCAGGGCCTGTCCTGCATTTCTGGTTTTGACACTTTTTGCAGCATGGCCCTTTTGACCGATGGGAAGCGAGACTTCTTTGTAGCGCTGATTAGCCTTTCCAGGTTGCTTGGTTGGCCAAACAGGGCGTATGCGTTTTTTCCTGAATATATTCAGGAAAAAACGCATACGCCCTGTTTGGCCAAGGGCATCATTGTCGACGTTTTACCACTTTTCATGTGCTTTAAAGGCGATTCGAATCTACCTCCTGAAACCTGTTTCCTGCAATCCTGCCTTGCTTTCAAATCCTCTTCGTTGCCTTCCCTCAATATATCTGTGGATGAGAGTTATCATTTATAGCTCTGCGGGTTTGTGAATTGCAGTGTCCCTGAGCTCCATTTTTCAACTGGCTTTTTTGGGAGCTGGCCGCAAAAGCGCGGGATTGCCTCAGGCCCTATTCAGCTTCTGGCCGGCAGGCTGAGCCTGTGGTTAATTCTTCTTCCTGATGGGAAAATAGAGTGACCTGTGCCTGTCCCAACACCAAGATCTAGTCTCTCATTGGTTTCCCCTCTTCCCGTTCATCCTCAGGACAAATTGCAACCTGTAGGGAACAGGAGCTTAAAGGTGCTGATTCTCCAAGTAGGGAGATTGCTAGTAAAGTAGCTGGAAAGGCGAACCCGAGCACAAGGAGATGAGAAATGAGGTGCGTATTAGAAACCTTTCAAAATCACACGGTGTACCATCTTCTGGGTTTCTCATGCATGTTTTCGATGTAGGAAGATGCCCTTGAACCTGGAGATTTGGGACCCATGGGATGGATACCAGGCAGTATTACTTTAAAGGGTCTGCGTTTGCTCACCCAACCTCACCCAACCGTTCATCCCCAGGAGTGTCCACCCTTATGTCTCATCCAGCTGTGGGTCTAGATATGGTCAATCCAGATTGCATCAGAGCCTCTGAACGAATTTTGTAATAATTTCTCTCGCTTTCACTGTCTTTGTTTTACGGGTTTTTAAAAGTAATTTATTTTTATAATGGGGTTTAGCTGCTTTTCACGGCTGTGTTTATGCAGCTTTACACCCACTTGACTCACTTCCAGACAGATATCAATACATAGGTTTTAAGATTCTTACTAGTCACATATATTCTTGTGCGGTGAATAGGGGGTGTTGAGTCCAGTTCACTGAGCAAGGAGTAGGTCTTGTCTATTACATATTGGGTGTATGGAATGGTATCTGAGCGAATTTGAAACCCTTGTTTTATGCCTCACCCCACCTCACCTTTCCCGTTAAGCAGCCATAGTGTGTTTTCTAAACGTGTGACTCTGTTCTGTTTTGTAATTCAGTTCAAGTGTAGCGGTTTTTACATTCCCTCTCTAAGTGATAGCTTATGATAAGTGTCTTTTTCTGTGTGACTTATTTCACTTAGAATCATCGTACCTAAATCCACTCATCTTGCTTCTACTAGCGTTATGACATTGATTTCATGTCTGAGTGATATTCCATTGTACATAAGGACCACAACTTCTTTATCCATTTTTCTCTTTCCTGGGATATTTAAGGTGTCATGAAGTGGAGGTTCTTGTCAACAGAGCAGCCCTAAACTTTGGGGTACCTGTGTCTTGCTGATTTTTAGTTTTCCCAATTTATACGCCCATGAGAGGACGTGCCCTATGCTCCCTAAGCTGTGTTTTTTCGATGTTTCAGGACACACCGTACACTTCTCCAGAGTGGCTGTTGGCAATTTACATCCCGCCCATCAGCGTAGCAAGGCTGCCATTTCTCCATGGCCTGTCCTGCATTTCTGGTTTTGACACTTTTTGCAGCATGGCCCTTTTGACCGATGGAAACGAGACTTCTTTGTAGCGCTGATTAGCCTTTCCAGGTTGCTTGGTTGGCCAAAAAGGGCGTATGCGTTTTTTCCTGAATATATTCAGGAAAAAACGCATACGCCCTGTTTGCCCAAGGGCATTATTGTCGACGTTTTACCACTTTTCATGTGCTTTTAAGGCGATTTGAATCTACCTCCTGAAACCTGTTTCCTGCAATTCTGCCTTGCTTTCAAATCCTCTTCGTTGCCTTCCCTCAATATATCTGTGGATGAGAGTTATCATTTATAGCTCTGCGGGTTTGTGAATTGCAGTGTCCCTGAGCTCCATTTTTCAACTGGCTTTTTTGGGAGCTGGCCGCAAAAGCGCGGAATTGCCTCAGGCCCTATTCTGCTTCTGGGCAGCAGGCTGAGCCTGTGGTTAATTCTTCTTACCGATGGGAAAATAGAGTGAGCTGTGCCTGTCCCAACACCTATATCTAGTCTCTCATTGGTTGCCCCTCTTCCCGTTCATCCTCAGGACAAATTGCAACCTGTAGGGAACAGGAGCTTAAAGGTGCTGATTCTCCAAGTAGGGAGATTTCTAGTAAAATAGCTGGAAAGGCGAACCCGAGCACAAGGAGATGAGAAATGAGGTGCGTATTAGAAACCTTTGAAAATCACACGGTGTACCATCTTCTGGGTTTCTCATGCATGTTTTCGATGTAGGAAGATGCCCTTGAACCTGGAGATTTGGGACCCATGGGATGGGTACCAGGCAGTATTACTTTAAAGGGTCTGCGTTTGCTCACCCAACCTCACCCAACCTTTCAGCCCCAAGAGTGTCCACCCTTATGTCTCATCCAGCTGTGGGTCTAGATATGGTCAATCCAGGTTGCATCACAGCCTCTGAACGAATTTTGTAAGAATTTCTCTCTCTTTCACTGTCTTTGTTTTACGGGTTTTTAAAAGTAATTTATTTTTATAATGGGGTTTAGCTGCTTTTCACGGCTGTGTTTATGCAGCTTTACACCCACTTGACCCACTTCCTGACAGATATCAATACATAGGTTTTAAGATTCTTACTAGTCACATATATTCTTGTGCGGTGAATAGGGGGTGTTGAGTCCTGTTCACTGAGCAAGGCGTAGGTCTTGTCTATTACATATTGGGTGTATGGAACGGTATCTGAGCGAATTTGAAACCCTTGTTTTATGCCTCACCCCACCTCACCTTTCCCGTTAAGCAGCCATAGTGTGTTTTCTAAACGTGTGACTCTGTTCTGTTTTGTAATTCAGTTCAAGTGTAGCGGTTTTTACATTCCCTCTATAAGTGATAGCTTATGATAAGTGTCTTTTTCTGTGTGACTTATTTCACTTAGAATCGTCGTACCTAAATCCACTCATCTTGCTTCTACTAGCCTTATGACATTGATTTCATGTCTGAGTGATATTCCATTGTACATAAGGACCACAACTTCTTTATCCATTTTTCTCTTTCCTGGGATATTTAAGGTGTCATGAAGTGGAGGTTCTTGTCAACAGAGCAGCCCTAAACTTTGGGGTGCCTGTGTCTTGCTGATTTTTAGTTATCCCAATCTATACGCCCATGAGAGGACGTGCCCTATGCTCCCTAAGCTGTGTTTTTTCGATGTTTCAGGACACACCTTACACTTCTCCAGAGTGGCTGTTGGCAATTTACATCCCGCCCATCAGCGTAGCAAGGCTGCCATTTCTCCATGGCCTGTCCTGCATTTCTGGTTTTGACACTTTTTGCAGCATGACCCTTTTGACCGATGGGAAGCGAGACTTCTTTGTAGCGCTGATTAGCCTTTCCAGGTTGCTTGGTTGGCCAAAAAGGGCGTATGCGTTTTTTCCTGAATATATTCAGGAAAAAACGCATACGCCCTGTTTGGCCAAGGGCATTATTGTCGACGTTTTACCACTTTTCATGTGCTTTTAAGGCGATTTGAATCTACCTCCTGAAACCTGTTTCCTGCAATTCTGCCTTGCTTTCAAATCCTCTTCGTTGCCTTCCCTCAATATATCTGTGGATGAGAGTTATCATTTATAGCTCTGCGGGTTTGTGAATTGCAGTGTCCCTGAGCTCCATTTTTCAACTGGCTTTTTTGGGAGCTGGCCGCAAAAGCGTGGAATTGCCTCAGGCCCTATTCTGCTTCTGGGCAGCAGGCTGAGCCTGTGGTTAATTCTTCTTACCGATGGGAAAATAGAGTGAGCTGTGCCTGTCCCAACACCTATATCTAGTCTCTCATTGGTTGCCCCTCTTCCCGTTCATCCTCAGGACAAATTGCAACCTGTAGGGAACAGGAGCTTAAAGGTGCTGATTCTCCAAGTAGGGAGATTTCTAGTAAAATAGCTGGAAAGGCGAACCCGAGCACAAGGAGATGAGAAATGAGGTGCGTATTAGAAACCTTTGAAAATCACACGGTGTACCATCTTCTGGGTTTCTCATGCATGTTTTCGATGTAGGAAGATGCCCTTGAACCTGGAGATTTGGGACCCATGGGATGGGTACCAGGCAGTATTACTTTAAAGGGTCTGCGTTTGCTCACCCAACCTCACCCAACCTTTCAGCCCCAAGAGTGTCCACCCTTATGTCTCATCCAGCTGTGGGTCTAGATATGGTCAATCCAGGTTGCATCACAGCCTCTGAACGAATTTTGTAAGAATTTCTCTCTCTTTCACTGTCTTTGTTTTACGGGTTTTTAAAAGTAATTTATTTTTATAATGGGGTTTAGCTGCTTTTCACGGCTGTGTTTATGCAGCTTTACACCCACTTGACCCACTTCCTGACAGATATCAATACATAGGTTTTAAGATTCTTACTAGTCACATATATTCTTGTGCGGTGAATAGGGGGTGTTGAGTCCTGTTCACTGAGCAAGGCGTAGGTCTTGTCTATTACATATTGGGTGTATGGAACGGTATCTGAGCGAATTTGAAACCCTTGTTTTATGCCTCACCCCACCTCACCTTTCCCGTTAAGCAGCCATAGTGTGTTTTCTAAACGTGTGACTCTGTTCTGTTTTGTAATTCAGTTCAAGTGTAGCGGTTTTTACATTCCCTCTATAAGTGATAGCTTATGATAAGTGTCTTTTTCTGTGTGACTTATTTCACTTAGAATCGTCGTACCTAAATCCACTCATCTTGCTTCTACTAGCCTTATGACATTGATTTCATGTCTGAGTGATATTCCATTGTACATAAGGACCACAACTTCTTTATCCATTTTTCTCTTTCCTGGGATATTTAAGGTGTCATGAAGTGGAGGTTCTTGTCAACAGAGCAGCCCTAAACTTTGGGGTGCCTGTGTCTTGCTGATTTTTAGTTTTCCCAATTTATACGCCCATGAGAGGACGTGCCCTATGCTCCTAGAGCTGTGTTTTTTCGATGTTTCAGGACACACCTTACACTTCTCCAGAGTGGCTGTTGGCAATTTACATCCCGCCCATCAGCGTAGCAAGGCTGCCATTTCTCCAGGGCCTGTCCTGCATTTCTGGTTTTGACACTTTTTGCAGCATGGCCCTTTTGACCGATGGGAAGCGAGACTTCTTTGTAGCGCTGATTAGCCTTTCCAGGTTGCTTGGTTGGCCAAACAGGGCGTATGCGTTTTTTCCTGAATATATTCAGGAAAAAACGCATACGCCCTTTTTGGCCAAGGGCATCATTGTCGACGTTTTGCCGCTTTTCATGTGCTTTAAAGGCGATTCGAATCTACCTCCTGAAATCTGTTTCCTGCAATTCTGCCTTGCTTTCAAATCCTCTTCGTTGCCTTCCCTCAATATATCTGTGGATGAGAGTTATCATTTATAACTCTGCGGGTTTGTGAATTGCAGTGTCCCTGAGCTCCATTTTTCAACTCGCTTTTTTGGTAGCTGGCCGCAAAAGCGCGGGATTGCCTCAGGCCCTATTCTGGTTCCTGGCGGCAGGCTGAGCCTGTGGTTAATTCTTCTTCCTGATGGGAAAATAGAGTGACCTGGGCCTGTCCCAACATCTAGATCTAGTCTCTCATTGGTTGCCCCTCTTCCCGTTCATCCTCAGGACAAATTGCAACCTGTAGGGAACAGGAGCTTAAAGGTGCTGATTCTCCAAGTAGGGAGATTGCTAGTAAAATAGCTGGAAAGGCGAACCCGAGCACAAGAAGATGAGAAATGGGGTGCGTTTTAGAAACCTTTCAAAATCACACGGTGTACCATCTTCTGGGTTTCTCATGCATGTTTTCGATGTAGGAAGATGCCCTTGAACCTGGAGATTTGGGACCCATGGGATGGGTACCACACAGTATTACTTTAAAGGGTCTGCGTTTGCTCACCCAACCTCACCCAACCTCTCAGCCCCAAGAGTGTCCACCCTTATGTCTCATCCAGCTGTGGGTCTAGATATGGTCAATCCAGGTTGCATCACAGCCCCTGAACGAATTTTGTAAGAATTTCTCTCTCTTTCACTGTCTTTGTTTTACGGGTTTTTAAAAGTAATTTATTTTTATAATGGGGTTTAGCTGCTTTTCACGGCTGTGTTTATGCGGCTTTACACCCACTTGGCTCACTTGCAGAGAGATATCAATACATAGGTTTTACGATTCTTACTAGTCAGATATATTCTTGTGCGGTGAATAGGGGGTGTTGAGTCCAGTTCACTGAGCAAGGAGTAGGTCTTGTCTATTACATATTGGGTGTATGGAACAGTATCTGAGCGAATTTGAAACCCTTGTTTTATGCATCACCCCACCTCACCTTTCCCGTTAAGCAGCCATAGTGTGTTTCTAAACGTGTGACTCTGTTCTGTTTTGTAATTCAGTTCAAGTGTAGCGGTTTTTACATTCCCTCTATAAGTGATAGCTTATGATAAGTGTCTTTTTCTGTGTGACTTATTTCACTTAGAATCGTCATACCTAAATCCACTCATCTTGCTTCTACTAGCCTTATGACATTGATTTCATGTCTGAGTGATATTCCTTTGTACATAAGGACCACAACTTCTTTATCCATTTTTCTCTTTCCTGGGATATTTAAGGTGTCATAAAGTGGAGGTTCTTGTCAACATAGCAGCCCTAAACATTGGGGTGCCTGTGTCTTGCTGATTTTTAGTTTTCCCAATTTATACGCCCATGAGTGGAGGTGCCCTATGCTCCCTAAGCTGTGTTTTTTCGATGTTTCAGGACACACCATACACTTCTCCAGAGTGGCTGTTGGCAATTTACATCCCGCCCATCAGCGTAGCAAGGCTGCCATTTCTCCATGGCCTGTCCTGCATTTCTGGTTTTGACACTTTTTGCAGCATGACCCTTTTGACCGATGGGAAGCGAAACTTCTTTGAAGCGCTGATTTGCCTTTCCAGGTTGCTTGGTTGGCCAAAAAGGGCGTATGCGTTTTTTCCTGAATATATTCAGGAAAAAACGCATACGCCTTTTTTGGCCAAGGGCATCATTGTCGACGTTTTGCCGCTTTTCATGTGCTTTAAAGGCGATTCGAATCTACCTCCTGAAATCTGTTTCCTGCAATTCTGCCTTGCTTTCAAATCCTCTTCGTTGCCTTCCCTCAATATATCTGTGGATGAGAGTTATCATTTATAACTCTGCGGGTTTGTGAATTGCAGTGTCCCTGAGCTCCATTTTTCAACTCGCTTTTTTGGGAGCTGGCCGCAAAAGCGTGGGATTGCCTCAGGCCCTATTCTGGTTCCTGGCAGCAGGCTGAGCCTGTGGTTAATTCTTCTTCCTGATGGGAAAATAGAGTGACCTGGGCCTGTCCCAACACCTAGATCTAGTCTCTCATTGGTTGCCCCTCTTCCCGTTCATCCTCAGGACAAATTGCAACCTGTAGGGAACAGGAGCTTAAAGGTGCTGATTCTCCAAGTAGGGAGATTGCTAGTAAAGTAGCTGGAAAGGCGAACCCGAGCACAAGGAGATGAGACATTGTGTGCGTTTTAGAAACCTTTCAAAATCACACGGTGTACCATCATCTGGGTTTCTCATGCATGTTTTCGATGTAAGAAGATGCCCTTGAACCTGGAGATTTGGGACCCATGGGATGGGTACCACACAGTATTACTTTAAAGGGTCTGCGTTTGCTCACCCAACCTCACCCAACCTCTCAGCCCCAAGAGTGTCCACCCTTATGTCTCATCCAGCTGTGGGTCTAGATATGGTCAATCCAGGTGTCATCACAGCCCCTGAACGAATTTTGTAAGAATTTCTCTCTCTTTCACTGTCTTTGTTTTACGGGTTTTTAAAAGTAATTTATTTTTATAATGGGGTTTAGCTGCTTTTCACGGCTGTGTTTATGCGGCTTTACACCCACTTGGCTCACTTCCAGAGAGATATCAATACATAGGTTTTACGATTCTTACTAGTCAGATATATTCTTGTGCGGTGAATAGGGGGTGTTGAGTCCAGTTCACTGAGCAAGGAGTAGGTCTTGTCTATTACATATTGGGTGTATGGAACAGTATCTGAGCGAATTTGAAACCCTTGTTTTATGCATCACCCCACCTCACCTTTCCCGTTAAGCAGCCATAGTGTGTTTTCTAAACGTGTGACTCTGTTCTGTTTTGTAATTCAGTTCAAGTGTAGCGGTTTTTACATTCCCTCTATAAGTGATAGCTTATGATAAGTGTCTTTTTCTGTGTCACTTATTTCACTTAGAATCGTCGTACCTAAATCCACTCATCTTGCTTCTACTAGCCTTATGACATTGATTTCATGTCTGAGGGATATTCCTTTGTACATAAGGACCACAACTTCTTTATCCATTTTTCTCTTTCCTGGGATATTTAAGGTGTCATGAAGTGGAGGTTCTTGTCAACATAGCAGCACTAAACATTGGGGTGCCTGTGCCTTGCTGATTTTTAGTTTTCCCAATTTATACGCCCATGAGTGGACGTGCCCTATGCTCCCTAAGCTGTGTTTTTTCGATGTTTCAGGACACACCGTACATTTCTCCAGAGTGGCTTTTGGCAATTTACATCCCACCCATCAGCGTAGCAAGGCTGCCATTTCTCCATGACCTGTCCTGCATTTCTGGTTTTGACACTTTTTGCAGCATGACCCTTTTGACCGATGGGAAGCGAGACTTCTTTGTAGCGCTGATTTGCCTGTCCAGGTTGCTTGGTTGGCCAAAAAGGGCGTATGCGTTTTTTCCTGAATATATTCAGGAAAAAACGCATACGCCCTTTTTGGCCAAGGGCATCATTGTCGACATTTTGCCGCTTTTCATGTGCTTTAAAGGCGATTCGAATCTACCTCCTGAAATCTCTTTCCTGCAATTCTGCCTTGCTTTCAAATCCTCTTCGTTGCCTTCCCTCAATATATCTGTGGATGAGAGTTATCATTTATAACTCTGCGGGTTTGTGAATTGCAGTGTCCCTGAGCTCCATTTTTCAACTCGCTTTTTTGGTAGCTGGCCGCAAAAGCGCGGGATGGCCTCAGGGCCTATTCTGGTTCCTGGCGGCAGGCTGAGCCTGTGGTTAATTCTTCTTCCTGATGGGAAAATAGAGTGACCTGGGCCTGTCCCAACACCTAGATCTAGTCTCTCATTGGTTGCCCCTCTTCCCGTTCATCCTCAGGACAAATTGCAACCTGTAGGGAACAGGAGCTTAAAGGTGCTGATTCTCCAAGTAGGGAGATTGCTAGTAAAATAGCTGGAAAGGCGAACCCGAGCACAAGAAGATGAGAAATGGGGTGCGTTTTAGAAACCTTTCAAAATCACACGGTGTACCATCTTCTGGGTTTCTCATGCATGTTTTCGATGTAGGAAGATGCCCTTGAACCTGGAGATTTGGGACCCATGGGATGGGTACCACACAGTATTACTTTAAAGGGTCTGCGTTTGCTCACCCAACCTCACCCAACCTCTCAGCCCCAAGAGTGTCCACCCTTATGTCTCATCCAGCTGTGGGTCTAGATATGGTCAATCCAGGTTGCATCACAGCCCCTGAACGAATTTTGTAAGAATTTCTCTCTCTTTCACTGTCTTTGTTTTACGGGTTTTTAAAAGTAATTTATTTTTATAATGGTGTTTAGCTGCTTTTCACGGCTGTGTTTATGCGGCTTTACACCCACTTGGCTCACTTCCAGAGAGATATCAATACATAGGTTTTAAGATTCTTACTAGTCAGATATATTCTTGTGCGGTGAATAGGGGGTGTTGAGTCCAGTTCACTGAGCAAGGAGTAGGTCTTGTCTATTACATATTGGGTGTATGGAACGGTATCTGAGCGAATTTGAAACCGTTGTTTTATGCATCACCCCACCTCACCTTTCCCGTTAAGCAGCCATAGTGTGTTTTCTAAACGTGTGACTCTGTTATGTTTTGTAATTCATTTCAGGTGTAGCGGTTTTTACATTCCCTCTATAAGTGATAGCTTATGATAAGTGTCTTTTTCTGTGTCACTTATTTCACTTAGAATCGTCGTACCTAAATCCACTCATCTTGCTTCTACTAGCCTTATGACATTGATTTCATGTCTGAGGGATATTCCTTTGTATATAAGGACCACAACTTCTTTATCCATTTTTCTCTTTCCTGGGATATTTAAGGTGTCATGAAGTGGAGGTTCTTGTCAACATAGCAGCCCTTAACATTGGGGTGCCTGTGTCTTGCTGATTTTTAGTTTTCCCAATTTATACGCCCATGAGTGGACGTGCCCTATGCTCCCTAAGCTGTGTTTTTTCGATGTTTCAGGACACACCGTACATTTCTCCAGAGTGGCTTTTGGCAATTTACATCCCGCCCATCAGCGTAGCAAGGCTGCCATTTCTCCATGGCCTATCCTGCATTTCTGGTTTTGACACTTTTTGCAGCATCACCCTTTTGACTGATGGGAAGCGAAACTTCTTTGAAGCGCTGATTTGCCTTTCCAGGTTGCTTGGTTGGCCAAAAAGGGCGTATGCGTTTTTTCCTGAATATATTCAGGAAAAAACGCATACGCCCTTTTTGGCCAAGGGCATCATTGTCGACGTTTTGCCGCTTTTCATGTGCTTTAAAGGCGATTCGAATCTACCTCCTGAAATCTGTTTCCTGCAATTCTGCCTTGCTTTCAAATCCTCTTCGTTGCCTTCCCTCAATATATCTGTGGATGAGAGTTATCATTTATAACTCTGCGGGTTTGTGAATTGCAGTGTCCCTGAGCTCCATTTTTCAACTCGCTTTTTTGGTAGCTGGCCGCAAAAGCGCGGGATTGCCTCAGGCCCTATTCTGGTTCCTGGCGGCAGGCTGAGCCTGTGGTTAATTCTTCTTCCTGATGGGAAAATAGAGTGACCTGGGCCTGTCCCAACATCTAGATCTAGTCTCTCATTGGTTGCCCCTCTTCCCGTTCATCCTCAGGACAAATTGCAACCTGTAGGGAACAGGAGCTTAAAGGTGCTGATTCTCCAAGTAGGGAGATTGCTAGTAAAATAGCTGGAAAGGCGAACCCGAGCACAAGAAGATGAGAAATGGGGTGCGTTTTAGAAACCTTTCAAAATCACACGGTGTACCATCTTCTGGGTTTCTCATGCATGTTTTCGATGTAGGAAGATGCCCTTGAACCTGGAGATTTGGGACCCATGGGATGGGTACCACACAGTATTACTTTAAAGGGTCTGCGTTTGCTCACCCAACCTCACCCAACCTCTCAGCCCCAAGAGTGTCCACCCTTATGTCTCATCCAGCTGTGGGTCTAGATATGGTCAATCCAGGTTGCATCACAGCCCCTGAACGAATTTTGTAAGAATTTCTCTCTCTTTCACTGTCTTTGTTTTACGGGTTTTTAAAAGTAATTTATTTTTATAATGGGGTTTAGCTGCTTTTCACGGCTGTGTTTATGCGGCTTTACACCCACTTGGCTCACTTGCAGAGAGATATCAATACATAGGTTTTACGATTCTTACTAGTCAGATATATTCTTGTGCGGTGAATAGGGGGTGTTGAGTCCAGTTCACTGAGCAAGGAGTAGGTCTTGTCTATTACATATTGGGTGTATGGAACAGTATCTGAGCGAATTTGAAACCCTTGTTTTATGCATCACCCCACCTCACCTTTCCCGTTAAGCAGCCATAGTGTGTTTCTAAACGTGTGACTCTGTTCTGTTTTGTAATTCAGTTCAAGTGTAGCGGTTTTTACATTCCCTCTATAAGTGATAGCTTATGATAAGTGTCTTTTTCTGTGTGACTTATTTCACTTAGAATCGTCATACCTAAATCCACTCATCTTGCTTCTACTAGCCTTATGACATTGATTTCATGTCTGAGTGATATTCCTTTGTACATAAGGACCACAACTTCTTTATCCATTTTTCTCTTTCCTGGGATATTTAAGGTGTCATAAAGTGGAGGTTCTTGTCAACATAGCAGCCCTAAACATTGGGGTGCCTGTGTCTTGCTGATTTTTAGTTTTCCCAATTTATACGCCCATGAGTGGAGGTGCCCTATGCTCCCTAAGCTGTGTTTTTTCGATGTTTCAGGACACACCATACACTTCTCCAGAGTGGCTGTTGGCAATTTACATCCCGCCCATCAGCGTAGCAAGGCTGCCATTTCTCCATGGCCTGTCCTGCATTTCTGGTTTTGACACTTTTTGCAGCATGACCCTTTTGACCGATGGGAAGCGAAACTTCTTTGAAGCGCTGATTTGCCTTTCCAGGTTGCTTGGTTGGCCAAAAAGGGCGTATGCGTTTTTTCCTGAATATATTCAGGAAAAAACGCATACGCCTTTTTTGGCCAAGGGCATCATTGTCGACGTTTTGCCGCTTTTCATGTGCTTTAAAGGCGATTCGAATCTACCTCCTGAAATCTGTTTCCTGCAATTCTGCCTTGCTTTCAAATCCTCTTCGTTGCCTTCCCTCAATATATCTGTGGATGAGAGTTATCATTTATAACTCTGCGGGTTTGTGAATTGCAGTGTCCCTGAGCTCCATTTTTCAACTCGCTTTTTTGGGAGCTGGCCGCAAAAGCGTGGGATTGCCTCAGGCCCTATTCTGGTTCCTGGCAGCAGGCTGAGCCTGTGGTTAATTCTTCTTCCTGATGGGAAAATAGAGTGACCTGGGCCTGTCCCAACACCTAGATCTAGTCTCTCATTGGTTGCCCCTCTTCCCGTTCATCCTCAGGACAAATTGCAACCTGTAGGGAACAGGAGCTTAAAGGTGCTGATTCTCCAAGTAGGGAGATTGCTAGTAAAGTAGCTGGAAAGGCGAACCCGAGCACAAGGAGATGAGACATTGTGTGCGTTTTAGAAACCTTTCAAAATCACACGGTGTACCATCATCTGGGTTTCTCATGCATGTTTTCGATGTAAGAAGATGCCCTTGAACCTGGAGATTTGGGACCCATGGGATGGGTACCACACAGTATTACTTTAAAGGGTCTGCGTTTGCTCACCCAACCTCACCCAACCTCTCAGCCCCAAGAGTGTCCACCCTTATGTCTCATCCAGCTGTGGGTCTAGATATGGTCAATCCAGGTGTCATCACAGCCCCTGAACGAATTTTGTAAGAATTTCTCTCTCTTTCACTGTCTTTGTTTTACGGGTTTTTAAAAGTAATTTATTTTTATAATGGGGTTTAGCTGCTTTTCACGGCTGTGTTTATGCGGCTTTACACCCACTTGGCTCACTTCCAGAGAGATATCAATACATAGGTTTTACGATTCTTACTAGTCAGATATATTCTTGTGCGGTGAATAGGGGGTGTTGAGTCCAGTTCACTGAGCAAGGAGTAGGTCTTGTCTATTACATATTGGGTGTATGGAACAGTATCTGAGCGAATTTGAAACCCTTGTTTTATGCATCACCCCACCTCACCTTTCCCGTTAAGCAGCCATAGTGTGTTTTCTAAACGTGTGACTCTGTTCTGTTTTGTAATTCAGTTCAAGTGTAGCGGTTTTTACATTCCCTCTATAAGTGATAGCTTATGATAAGTGTCTTTTTCTGTGTGACTTATTTCACTTAGAATCGTCATACCTAAATCCACTCATCTTGCTTCTACTAGCCTTATGACATTGATTTCATGTCTGAGTGATATTCCTTTGTACATAAGGACCACAACTTCTTTATCCATTTTTCTCTTTCCTGGGATATTTAAGGTGTCATGAAGTGGAGGTTCTTGTCAACATAGCAGCCCTAAACATTGGGGTGCCTGTGTCTTGCTGATTTTTAGTTTTCCCAATTTATACTCCCATGAGTGGTCGTGCCCTATGCTCCCTAAGCTGTGTTTTTTCGATGTTTCAGGACACACCGTACACTTCTCCAGAGTGGCTGTTGGCAATTTACATCCCGCCCATCAGCGTAGCAAGGCTGCCATTTCTCCATGGCCTGTCCTGCATTTCTGGTTTTGACACTTTTTGCAGCATGACCCTTTTGACCGATGGGAAGCGAAACTTCTTTGAAGCGCTGATTTGCCTTTCCAGGTTGCTTGGTTGGCCAAAAAGGGCGTATGCGTTTTTTCCTGAATATATTCAGGAAAAAACGCATACGCCCTTTTTGGCCAAGGGCATCATTGTCGACGTTTTGCCGCTTTTCATGTGCTTTAAAGGCGATTCGAATCTACCTCCTGAAATCTGTTTCCTGCAATTCTGCCTTGCTTTCAAATCCTCTTCGTTGCCTTCCCTCAATATATCTGTGGATGAGAGTTATCATTTATAACTCTGCGGGTTTGTGAATTGCAGTGTCCCTGAGCTCCATTTTTCAACTCGCTTTTTTGGGAGCTGGCCGCAAAAGCGCGGGATTGCCTCAGGCCCTATTCTGGTTCCTGGCGGCAGGCTGAGCCTGTGGTTAATTCTTCTTCCTGATGGGAAAATAGAGTGACCTGGGCCTGTCCCAACACCTAGATCTAGTCTCTCATTGGTTGCCCCTCTTCCCGTTCATCCTCAGGACAAATTGCAAACTGTAGGGAACAGGAGCTTAAAGGTGCTGATTCTCCAAGTAGGGAGATTGCTAGTAAAGTAGCTGGAAAGGCGAACCCGAGCACAAGGAGATGAGAAATTGGGTGCGTTTTAGAAACCTTTCAAAATCACATGGTGTACCATCTTCTGGGTTTCTCATGCATGTTTTCGATGTAGGAAGATGCCCTTGAACCTGGAGATTTGGGACCCATGGGATGGGTACCACACAGTATTACTTTAAAGGGTCTGCGTTTGATCACCCAACCTCACCCAACCTCTCAGCCCCAAGAGTGTCCAACCTAATGTCTCATCCCGGTGTGGGTCTAGATATGGTCAATCCAGGTTGCATCACAGCCCCTGAACGAATTTTGTAAGAATTTCTCTCTCTTTCACTGTCTTTGTTTTACGGGTTTTTAAAAGTAATTTATTTTTATAATGGGGTTTAGCTGCTTTTCACGGCTGTGTTTATGCGGCTTTACACCCACTTGGCTCACTTCCAGAGAGATATCAATACATAGGTTTTACGATTCTTACTAGTCAGATATATTCTTGTGCGGTGAATAGGGGGTGTTGAGTCCAGTTCACTGAGCAAGGAGTAGGTCTTGTCTATTACATATTGGGTGTATGGAACAGTATCTGAGCGAATTTGAAACCCTTGTTTTATGCATCACCCCACCTCACCTTTCCCGTTAAGCAGCCATAGTGTGTTTTCTAAACGTGTGACTCTGTTCTGTTTTGTAATTCAGTTCAAGTGTAGCGGTTTTTACATTCCCTCTATAAGTGATAGCTTATGATAAGTGTCTTTTTCTGTGTGACTTATTTCACTTAGAATCGTCATACCTAAATCCACTCATCTTGCTTCTACTAGCCTTATGACATTGATTTCATGTCTGAGTGATATTCCTTTGTACATAAGGACCACAACTTCTTTATCCATTTTTCTCTTTCCTGGGATATTTAAGGTGTCATGAAGTGGAGGTTCTTGTCAACATAGCAGCCCTAAACATTGGGGTGCCTGTGTCTTGCTGATTTTTAGTTTTCCCAATTTATACTCCCATGAGTGGTCGTGCCCTATGCTCCCTAAGCTGTGTTTTTTCGATGTTTCAGGACACACCGTACACTTCTCCAGAGTGGCTGTTGGCAATTTACATCCCGCCCATCAGCGTAGCAAGGCTGCCATTTCTCCATGGCCTGTCCTGCATTTCTGGTTTTGACACTTTTTGCAGCATGACCCTTTTGACCGATGGGAAGCGAAACTTCTTTGAAGCGCTGATTTGCCTTTCCAGGTTGCTTGGTTGGCCAAAAAGGGCGTATGCGTTTTTTCCTGAATATATTCAGGAAAAAACGCATACGCCCTTTTTGGCCAAGGGCATCATTGTCGACGTTTTGCCGCTTTTCATGTGCTTTAAAGGCGATTCGAATCTACCTCCTGAAATCTGTTTCCTGCAATTCTGCCTTGCTTTCAAATCCTCTTCGTTGCCTTCCCTCAATATATCTGTGGATGAGAGTTATCATTTATAACTCTGCGGGTTTGTGAATTGCAGTGTCCCTGAGCTCCATTTTTCAACTCGCTTTTTTGGTAGCTGGCCGCAAAAGCGCGGGATTGCCTCAGGCCCTATTCTGGTTCCTGGCGGCAGGCTGAGCCTGTGGTTAATTCTTCTTCCTGATGGGAAAATAGAGTGACCTGGGCCTGTCCCAACACCTAGATCTAGTCTCTCATTGGTTGCCCCTCTTCCCGTTCATCCTCAGGACAAATTGCAACCTGTAGGGAACAGGAGCTTAAAGGTGCTGATTCTCCAAGTAGGGAGATTGCTAGTAAAGTGGCTGGAAAGGCGAACCCGAGCACAAGGAGATGAGAAATTGGGTGCGTTTTAGAAACCTTTCAAAATCACACGGTGTACCATCTTCTGGGTTTCTCATGCATGTTTTCGATGTAGGAAGATGCCCTTGAACCTGGAGATTTGGGACCCATGGGATGGGTCCCACACAGTATTACTTTAAAGGGTCTGCGTTTGCTCACCCAACCTCACCCAACCTCTCAGCCCCAAGAGTGTCCACCCTTATGTCTCATCCAGCTGTGGGTCTAGATATGGTCAATCCAGGTTGCATCACAGCCCCTGAACGAATTTTGTAAGAATTTCTCTCTCTTTCACTGTCTTTGTTTTACGGGTTTTTAAAAGTAATTTATTTTTATAATGGGGTTTAGCTGCTTTTCACGGCTGTGTTTATGCGGCTTTACACCCACTTGGCTCACTTCCAGAGAGATATCAATACATAGGTTTTACGATTCTTATTGTCAGATATATTCTTGTGCGGTGAGTAGGGGGTGTTGAGTCCAGTTCACTGAGCAAGGAGTAGGTCTTGTCTATTACATATTGGGTGTATGGAACAGTATCTGAGCGAATTTGAAACCCTTGTTTTATGCATCACCCCACCTCACCTTTCCCGTTAAGCAGCCATAGTGTGTTTTCTAAACGTGTGACTCTGTTCTGTTTTGTAATTCAGTTCAAGTGTAGCGGTTTTTACATTCCCTCTATAAGTGATAGCTTATGATAAGTGTCTTTTTCTGTGTGACTTATTTCACTTAGAATCGTCATACCTAAATCCACTCATCTTGCTTCTACTAGCCTTATGACATTGATTTCATGTCTGAGTGATATTCCTTTGTTCATAAGGACCACAGCTTCTTTATCCATTTTTCTCTTTCCTGGGATATTTAAGGTGTCATGAAGTGGAGGTTCTTGTCAACATAGCAGCCCTAAACATTGGGGTGCCTGTGTCTTGCTGATTTTTAGTTTTCCCAATTTATATGCCCATGAGTGGACGTGCCCTATGCTCCCTAAGCTGTTTTTTTTCGATGTTTCAGGACACACCGTACACTTCTCCAGAGTGGCTGTTGGCAATTTACATCCCGCCCATCAGCGTAGCAAGGCTGCCATTTCTCCATGGCCTGTCCTGCATTTCTGGTTTTGACACTTTTTGCAGCATCACCCTTTTGACTGATGGGAAGCGAAACTTCTTTGAAGCGCTGATTTGCCTTTCCAGGTTGCTTGGTTGGCCAAAAAGGGCGTATGCGTTTTTTCCTGAATATATTCAGGAAAAAACGCATACGCCCTTTTTGGCCAAGGGCATCATTGTCGACGTTTTGCCGCTTTTCATGTGCTTTAAAGGCGATTCGAATCTACCTCCTGAAATCTGTTTCCTGCAATTCTGCCTTGCTTCCAAATCCTCTTCGTTGCCTTCCCTCAATATATCTGTGGATGAGAGTTATCATTTATAACTCTGCGGGTTTGTGAATTGCAGTGTCCCTGAGCTCCATTTTTCAACTCGCTTTTTTGGTAGCTGGCCGCAAAAGCGCGGGATTGCCTCAGGCCCTATTCTGGTTCCTGGCGGCAGGCTGAGCCTGTGGTTAATTCTTCTTCCTGATGGGAAAATAGAGTGACCTGGGCCTGTCCCAACACCTAGATCTAGTCTCTCATTGGTAGCCCCTCTTCCCGTTCATCCTCAGGACAAATTGCAACCTGTAGGGAACAGGAGCTTAAAGGTGCTGATTCTCCAAGTAGGGAGATTGCTAGTAAAATAGCTGGGAAGGCGAACCCGAGCACAAGAAGATGAGAAATGGGGTGCGTTTTAGAAACCTTTCAAAATCACACGGTGTACCATCTTCTGGGTTTCTCATGCATGTTTTCGATGTAGGAAGATGCCCTTGAACCTGGAGATTTGGGACCCATGGGATGGGTACCACACAGTATTACTTTAAAGGGTCTGCGTTTGCTCACCCAACCTCACCCAACCTCTCAGCCCCAAGAGTGTCCACCCTTATGTCTCATCCAGCTGTGGGTCTAGATATGGTCAATCCAGGTTGCATCACAGCCCCTGAACGAATTTTGTAAGAATTTCTCTCTCTTTCACTGTCTTTGTTTTACGGGTTTTTAAAAGTAATTTATTTTTATAATGGGGTTTAGCTGCTTTTCACGGCTGTGTTTATGCGGCTTTACACCCACTTGGCTCACTTCCAGAGAGATATCAATACATAGGTTTTACGATTCTTAATAGTCAGATATATTCTTGTGCGGTGAATAGGGGGTGTTGAGTCCAGTTCACTGAGCAAGGAGTAGGTCTTGTCTATTACATATTGGGTGTATGGAACTGTATCTGAGCGAATTTGAAACCGTTGTTTATGCATCACCCCACCTCACCTTTCCCGTTAAGCAGCCATAGTGTGTTTTCTAAACGTGTGACTCTGTTCTGTTTTGTAATTCAGTTCAAGTGTAGCGGTTTTTACATTCCCTCTATAAGTGATAGCTTATGATAAGTGTCTTTTTCTGTGTGACTTATTTCACTTAGAATCGTCGTACCTAAATCCACTCATCTTGCTTCTACTAGCCTTATGACATTGATTTCATGTCTGAGTGATATTCCTTTGTACATAAGGACCACAACTTCTTTATCCATTTTTCTCTTTCCTGGGATATTTAAGGTGTCATGAAGTGGAGGTTCTTGTCAACATAGCAGCCCTAAACATTGGGGTGCCTGTGTCTTGCTGATTTTTAGTTTTCCCAATTTATACGCCAATGAGTGGACGTGCCCTATGCTCCCTAAGCTGTGTTTTTTCGATGTTTCAGGACACACCGTACACTTCTCCAGAGTGGATGTTGGCAATTTATATCCCGCCCATCAGCGTAGCAAGGCTGCCATTTCTCCATGGCCTGTCCTGCATTTCTGGTTTTGACACTTTTTGCAGCATGGCCCTTTTGACCGATGGGAAGCGAGACTTCTTTGTAGCGCTGATTTGCCTTTCCAGTTTGCTTGGTTGGCCAAAAAGGGCGTATGCGTTTTTTCCTGAATATATTCAGGAAAAAACGCTTACGCCCTTTTTGGCCAAGGGCATCACTGTCGACGTTTTGCCACTTTTCATGTGCTTTAAAGGCGATTCGAATCTACCTCCTGAAACCTGTTTCCTGCAATTCTGCCTTGCTTTCAAATCCTCTTCGTTGCCTTCCCTCAATATATTTGTGGACGAGAGTTATCATTTATAACTCAGCAGGTTTGTGAATTGCAGTGCCCCTGAGCTCCATTTTTCAACTGTCTTTTTTGGGAGCTGGCCGCAAAAGCACGGGATTGCCTCAGGCCCTATTCTGCTTCCTGGCAGCAGGCTGAGCCTGTGTTTAATTCTTCTTCCTGATGGGAAAATAGAGTGACCTGTGCCTGTCCCAACACCTAGATCTAGTCTCTCATTATTTGCCCCTCTTCCCGTTCATCCTCAGGACAAATTGCAACCTGTAGGGAACAGGAGCTTAAAGGTGCTGATTCTCCAAGTAGGGAGATTGCTAGTAAAGTAGCTGGAAAGGCGAACCCGAGCACAAGGAGATGAGAAATTGGGTGCGTTTTAGAAACCTTTCAAAATCACACGGTGTACCATCTTCTGGGTTTCTCATGCATGTTTTCTATGTAGGAAGATGCCTTTGAACCTGGAGATTTGGGACCCATGGGATGGGTACCACGCAGTATTACTTTAAAGGGTCTGAGTTTGCTCACCCAACCTCTCAGCCCCAAGAGTGTCCACCCTTATGTCTCATCCAGGTGTGTGTCTAGATATGGTCAATCCAGGTTGCATCACAGCCCCTGAACGAATTTTGTGAGAATTTCTCTCTCTTTCACTGTCTTTGTTTTACGGGTTTTTAAAAGTAATTTATTTTTATAATGGGGTTTAGCTGCTTTTCACGGCTGTGTTTATGCGGCTTTACACCCACTTGGCTCACTTCCAGAGAGATATCAATACATAGGTTTTACGATTCTTACTAGTCAGATATATTCTTGTGCGGTGAATAGGGGGTGTTGAGTCCAGTTCACTGAGCAAGGAGTACGTCTTGTCTATTACATATTGGGTGTATGGAACAGTATCTGAGCGAATTTGAAACCCTTGTTTTATGCATCACCCCACCTCATCTTTCCCGTTAAGCAGCCATAGTGTGTTTTCTAAACGTGTGACTCTGTTCTGTTTTGTAATTCAGTTCAAGTGTAGCGGTTTTTACATTCCCTCTATAAGTGATAGCTTATGATAAGTGTCTTTTTCTGTGTGACTTATTTCACTTAGAATCGTTATACCTAAATCCACTCATCTTGCTTCTACTAGCCTTATGACATTGATTTCATGTCTGAGTGATATTCCATTGTACATAAGGACCACAACTTCTTTATCCATTTTTCTCTTTCCTGGGATATTTAAGGTGTCATGAAGTGGAGGTTCTTGTCAACATAGCAGCCCTAAACATTGGGGTGCCTGTGTCTTGCTGATTTTTAGTTTTCCCAATTTATACGCCCATGAGTGGACGTGCCCTATGCTCCCTAAGCTGTGTTTTTTCGATGTTTCAGGACACACTGTACATTTCTCCAGAGTGGCTTTTGGCAATTTACATCCCGCCCATCAGCGTAGCAAGGCTGCCATTTCTCCATGGCCTGTCCTGCATTTCTGGTTTTGACACTTTTTGCAGCATCACCCTTTTGACTGATGGGAAGCGAAACTTCTTTGAAGCGCTGATTTGCCTTTCCAGGTTGCTTGGTTGGCCAAAAAGGGCGTATGCGTTTTTTCCTGAATATATTCAGGAAAAAACGCATACGCCCTTTTTGGCCAAGGGCATCATTGTCGACGTTTTGCCGCTTTTCATGTGCTTTAAAGGCGATTCGAATCTACCTCCTGAAATCTGTTTCCTGCAATTCTGCCTTGCTTTCAAATCCTCTTCGTTGCCTTCCCTCAATATATCTGTGGATGAGAGTTATCATTTATAACTCTGCGGGTTTGTGAATTGCAGTGTCCCTGAGCTCCATTTTTCAACTCGCTTTTTTGGTAGCTGGCCGCAAAAGCGCGGGATTGCCTCAGGCCCTATTCTGGTTCCTGGCGGCAGGCTGAGCCTGTGGTTAATTCTTCTTCCTGATGGGAAAATAGAGTGACCTGGGCCTGTCCCAACATCTAGATCTAGTCTCTCATTGGTTGCCCCTCTTCCCGTTCATCCTCAGGACAAATTGCAACCTGTAGGGAACAGGAGCTTAAAGGTGCTGATTCTCCAAGTAGGGAGATTGCTAGTAAAATAGCTGGAAAGGCGAACCCGAGCACAAGAAGATGAGAAATGGGGTGCGTTTTAGAAACCTTTCAAAATCACACGGTGTACCATCTTCTGGGTTTCTCATGCATGTTTTCGATGTAGGAAGATGCCCTTGAACCTGGAGATTTGGGACCCATGGGATGGGTACCACACAGTATTACTTTAAAGGGTCTGCGTTTGCTCACCCAACCTCACCCAACCTCTCAGCCCCAAGAGTGTCCACCCTTATGTCTCATCCAGCTGTGGGTCTAGATATGGTCAATCCAGGTTGCATCACAGCCCCTGAACGAATTTTGTAAGAATTTCTCTCTCTTTCACTGTCTTTGTTTTACGGGCTTTTAAAAGTAATTTATTTTTATAATGGGGTTTAGCTGCTTTTCACGGCTGTGTTTATGCGGCTTTACACCCACTTGGCTCACTTCCAGAGAGATATCAATACATAGGTTTTACGATTCTTACTAGTCAGATATATTCTTGTGCGGTGAATAGGGGGTGTTGAGTCCAGTTCACTGAGCAAGGAGTAGGTCTTGTCTATTACATATTGGGTGTATGGAACAGTATCTGAGCGAATTTGAAACCCTTGTTTTATGCATCACCCCACCTCACCTTTCCCGTTAAGCAGCCATAGTGTGTTTTCTAAACGTGTGACTCTGTTCTGTTTTGTAATTCAGTTCAAGTGTAGCGGTTTTTACATTCCCTCTATAAGTGATAGCTTATGATAAGTGTCTTTTTCTGTGTGACTTATTTCACTTAGAATCGTCATACCTAAATCCACTCATCTTGCTTCTACTAGCCTTATGACATTGATTTCATGTCTGAGTGATATTCCTTTGTCCATAAGGACCACAACTTCTTTATCCATTTTTCTCTTTCCTGGGATATTTAAGGTGTCATGAAGTGGAGGTTCTTGTCAACATAGCAGCCCTAAACATTGGGGTGCCTGTGTCTTGCTGATTTTTAGTTTTCCCAATTTATACGCCCATGAGTGGAGGTGCCCTATGCTCCCTAAGCTGTGTTTTTTCGATGTTTCATGACACACCATACACTTCTCCAGAGTGGCTGTTGGCAATTTACATCCCGCCCATCAGCGTAGCAAGGCTGCCATTTCTCCATGGCCTGTCCTGCATTTCTGGTTTTGACACTTTTTGCAGCATGACCCTTTTGACCGATGGGAAGCGAAACTTCTTTGAAGCGCTGATTTGCCTTTCCAGGTTGCTTGGTTGGCCAAAAAGGGCGTATGCGTTTTTTCCTGAATATATTCAGGAAAAAACGCATACGCCCTTTTTGGCCAAGGGCATCATTGTCGACGTTTTGCCGCTTTTCATGTGCTTTAAAGGCGATTCGAATCTACCTCCTGAAATCTGTTTCCTGCAATTCTGCCTTGCTTTCAAATCCTCTTCGTTGCCTTCCCTCAATATATCTGTGGATGAGAGTTATCATTTATAACTCTGCGGGTTTGTGAATTGCAGTGTCCCTGAGCTCCATTTTTCAACTCGCTTTTTTGGTAGCTGGCCGCAAAAGCGCGGGATTGCCTCAGGCCCTATTCTGGTTCCTGGCGGCAGGCTGAGCCTGTGGTTAATTCTTCTTCCTGATGGGAAAATAGAGTGACCTGGGCCTGTCCCAACACCTAGATCTAGTCTCTCATTGGTTGCCCCTCTTCCCGTTCATCCTCAGGACAAATTGCAACCTGTAGGGAACAGGAGCTTAAAGGTGCTGATTCTCCAAGTAGGGAGATTGCTAGTAAAGTGGCTGGAAAGGCGAACCCGAGCACAAGGAGATGAGAAATTGGGTGCGTTTTAGAAACCTTTCAAAATCACACGGTGTACCATCTTCTGGGTTTCTCATGCATGTTTTCGATGTAGGAAGATGCCCTTGAACCTGGAGATTTGGGACCCATGGGATGGGTCCCACACAGTATTACTTTAAAGGGTCTGCGTTTGCTCACCCAACCTCACCCAACCTCTCAGCCCCAAGAGTGTCCACCCTTATGTCTCATCCAGCTGTGGGTCTAGATATGGTCAATCCAGGTTGCATCACAGCCCCTGAACGAATTTTGTAAGAATTTCTCTCTCTTTCACTGTCTTTGTTTTACGGGTTTTTAAAAGTAATTTATTTTTATAATGGGGTTTAGCTGCTTTTCACGGCTGTGTTTATGCGGCTTTACACCCACTTGGCTCACTTCCAGAGAGATATCAATACATAGGTTTTACGATTCTTATTGTCAGATATATTCTTGTGCGGTGAGTAGGGGGTGTTGAGTCCAGTTCACTGAGCAAGGAGTAGGTCTTGTCTATTACATATTGGGTGTATGGAACAGTATCTGAGCGAATTTGAAACCCTTGTTTTATGCATCACCCCACCTCACCTTTCCCGTTAAGCAGCCATAGTGTGTTTTCTAAACGTGTGACTCTGTTCTGTTTTGTAATTCAGTTCAAGTGTAGCGGTTTTTACATTCCCTCTATAAGTGATAGCTTATGATAAGTGTCTTTTTCTGTGTGACTTATTTCACTTAGAATCGTCATACCTAAATCCACTCATCTTGCTTCTACTAGCCTTATGACATTGATTTCATGTCTGAGTGATATTCCTTTGTTCATAAGGACCACAGCTTCTTTATCCATTTTTCTCTTTCCTGGGATATTTAAGGTGTCATGAAGTGGAGGTTCTTGTCAACATAGCAGCCCTAAACATTGGGGTGCCTGTGTCTTGCTGATTTTTAGTTTTCCCAATTTATATGCCCATGAGTGGACGTGCCCTATGCTCCCTAAGCTGTTTTTTTTCGATGTTTCAGGACACACCGTACACTTCTCCAGAGTGGCTGTTGGCAATTTACATCCCGCCCATCAGCGTAGCAAGGCTGCCATTTCTCCATGGCCTGTCCTGCATTTCTGGTTTTGACACTTTTTGCAGCATCACCCTTTTGACTGATGGGAAGCGAAACTTCTTTGAAGCGCTGATTTGCCTTTCCAGGTTGCTTGGTTGGCCAAAAAGGGCGTATGCGTTTTTTCCTGAATATATTCAGGAAAAAACGCATACGCCCTTTTTGGCCAAGGGCATCATTGTCGACGTTTTGCCGCTTTTCATGTGCTTTAAAGGCGATTCGAATCTACCTCCTGAAATCTGTTTCCTGCAATTCTGCCTTGCTTCCAAATCCTCTTCGTTGCCTTCCCTCAATATATCTGTGGATGAGAGTTATCATTTATAACTCTGCGGGTTTGTGAATTGCAGTGTCCCTGAGCTCCATTTTTCAACTCGCTTTTTTGGTAGCTGGCCGCAAAAGCGCGGGATTGCCTCAGGCCCTATTCTGGTTCCTGGCGGCAGGCTGAGCCTGTGGTTAATTCTTCTTCCTGATGGGAAAATAGAGTGACCTGGGCCTGTCCCAACACCTAGATCTAGTCTCTCATTGGTAGCCCCTCTTCCCGTTCATCCTCAGGACAAATTGCAACCTGTAGGGAACAGGAGCTTAAAGGTGCTGATTCTCCAAGTAGGGAGATTGCTAGTAAAATAGCTGGGAAGGCGAACCCGAGCACAAGAAGATGAGAAATGGGGTGCGTTTTAGAAACCTTTCAAAATCACACGGTGTACCATCTTCTGGGTTTCTCATGCATGTTTTCGATGTAGGAAGATGCCCTTGAACCTGGAGATTTGGGACCCATGGGATGGGTACCACACAGTATTACTTTAAAGGGTCTGCGTTTGCTCACCCAACCTCACCCAACCTCTCAGCCCCAAGAGTGTCCACCCTTATGTCTCATCCAGCTGTGGGTCTAGATATGGTCAATCCAGGTTGCATCACAGCCCCTGAACGAATTTTGTAAGAATTTCTCTCTCTTTCACTGTCTTTGTTTTACGGGTTTTTAAAAGTAATTTATTTTTATAATGGGGTTTAGCTGCTTTTCACGGCTGTGTTTATGCGGCTTTACACCCACTTGGCTCACTTCCAGAGAGATATCAATACATAGGTTTTACGATTCTTAATAGTCAGATATATTCTTGTGCGGTGAATAGGGGGTGTTGAGTCCAGTTCACTGAGCAAGGAGTAGGTCTTGTCTATTACATATTGGGTGTATGGAACTGTATCTGAGCGAATTTGAAACCGTTGTTTATGCATCACCCCACCTCACCTTTCCCGTTAAGCAGCCATAGTGTGTTTTCTAAACGTGTGACTCTGTTCTGTTTTGTAATTCAGTTCAAGTGTAGCGGTTTTTACATTCCCTCTATAAGTGATAGCTTATGATAAGTGTCTTTTTCTGTGTGACTTATTTCACTTAGAATCGTCGTACCTAAATCCACTCATCTTGCTTCTACTAGCCTTATGACATTGATTTCATGTCTGAGTGATATTCCTTTGTACATAAGGACCACAACTTCTTTATCCATTTTTCTCTTTCCTGGGATATTTAAGGTGTCATGAAGTGGAGGTTCTTGTCAACATAGCAGCCCTAAACATTGGGGTGCCTGTGTCTTGCTGATTTTTAGTTTTCCCAATTTATACGCCAATGAGTGGACGTGCCCTATGCTCCCTAAGCTGTGTTTTTTCGATGTTTCAGGACACACCGTACACTTCTCCAGAGTGGATGTTGGCAATTTATATCCCGCCCATCAGCGTAGCAAGGCTGCCATTTCTCCATGGCCTGTCCTGCATTTCTGGTTTTGACACTTTTTGCAGCATGGCCCTTTTGACCGATGGGAAGCGAGACTTCTTTGTAGCGCTGATTTGCCTTTCCAGTTTGCTTGGTTGGCCAAAAAGGGCGTATGCGTTTTTTCCTGAATATATTCAGGAAAAAACGCTTACGCCCTTTTTGGCCAAGGGCATCACTGTCGACGTTTTGCCACTTTTCATGTGCTTTAAAGGCGATTCGAATCTACCTCCTGAAACCTGTTTCCTGCAATTCTGCCTTGCTTTCAAATCCTCTTCGTTGCCTTCCCTCAATATATTTGTGGACGAGAGTTATCATTTATAACTCAGCAGGTTTGTGAATTGCAGTGCCCCTGAGCTCCATTTTTCAACTGTCTTTTTTGGGAGCTGGCCGCAAAAGCACGGGATTGCCTCAGGCCCTATTCTGCTTCCTGGCAGCAGGCTGAGCCTGTGTTTAATTCTTCTTCCTGATGGGAAAATAGAGTGACCTGTGCCTGTCCCAACACCTAGATCTAGTCTCTCATTATTTGCCCCTCTTCCCGTTCATCCTCAGGACAAATTGCAACCTGTAGGGAACAGGAGCTTAAAGGTGCTGATTCTCCAAGTAGGGAGATTGCTAGTAAAGTAGCTGGAAAGGCGAACCCGAGCACAAGGAGATGAGAAATTGGGTGCGTTTTAGAAACCTTTCAAAATCACACGGTGTACCATCTTCTGGGTTTCTCATGCATGTTTTCTATGTAGGAAGATGCCTTTGAACCTGGAGATTTGGGACCCATGGGATGGGTACCACGCAGTATTACTTTAAAGGGTCTGAGTTTGCTCACCCAACCTCTCAGCCCCAAGAGTGTCCACCCTTATGTCTCATCCAGGTGTGTGTCTAGATATGGTCAATCCAGGTTGCATCACAGCCCCTGAACGAATTTTGTGAGAATTTCTCTCTCTTTCACTGTCTTTGTTTTACGGGTTTTTAAAAGTAATTTATTTTTATAATGGGGTTTAGCTGCTTTTCACGGCTGTGTTTATGCGGCTTTACACCCACTTGGCTCACTTCCAGAGAGATATCAATACATAGGTTTTACGATTCTTACTAGTCAGATATATTCTTGTGCGGTGAATAGGGGGTGTTGAGTCCAGTTCACTGAGCAAGGAGTACGTCTTGTCTATTACATATTGGGTGTATGGAACAGTATCTGAGCGAATTTGAAACCCTTGT
Organism: Eschrichtius robustus; assembly: GCF_028021215.1. Taxonomy (NCBI): domain Eukaryota; kingdom Metazoa; phylum Chordata; class Mammalia; order Artiodactyla; family Eschrichtiidae; genus Eschrichtius; species Eschrichtius robustus. Next base: position 1,064,224 of record NW_027175194.1, read on the forward strand.
TTTATGCATCACCCCACCTCATCTTTCCCGTTAAGCAGCCATAGTGTGTTTTCTAAACGTGTGACTCTGTTCTGTTTTGTAATTCAGTTCAAGTGTAGCGGTTTTTACATTCCCTCTATAAGTGATAGCTTATGATAAGTGTCTTTTTCTGTGTGACTTATTTCACTTAGAATCGTTATACCTAAATCCACTCATCTTGCTTCTACTAGCCTTATGACATTGATTTCATGTCTGAGTGATATTCCATTGTACATAAGGACCACAACTTCTTTATCCATTTTTCTCTTTCCTGGGATATTTAAGGTGTCATGAAGTGGAGGTTCTTGTCAACATAGCAGCCCTAAACATTGGGGTGCCTGTGTCTTGCTGATTTTTAGTTTTCCCAATTTATACGCCCATGAGTGGACGTGCCCTATGCTCCCTAAGCTGTGTTTTTTCGATGTTTCAGGACACACTGTACATTTCTCCAGAGTGGCTTTTGGCAATTTACATCCCGCCCATCAGCGTAGCAAGGCTGCCATTTCTCCATGGCCTGTCCTGCATTTCTGGTTTTGACACTTTTTGCAGCATCACCCTTTTGACTGATGGGAAGCGAAACTTCTTTGAAGCGCTGATTTGCCTTTCCAGGTTGCTTGGTTGGCCAAAAAGGGCGTATGCGTTTTTTCCTGAATATATTCAGGAAAAAACGCATACGCCCTTTTTGGCCAAGGGCATCATTGTCGACGTTTTGCCGCTTTTCATGTGCTTTAAAGGCGATTCGAATCTACCTCCTGAAATCTGTTTCCTGCAATTCTGCCTTGCTTTCAAATCCTCTTCGTTGCCTTCCCTCAATATATCTGTGGATGAGAGTTATCATTTATAACTCTGCGGGTTTGTGAATTGCAGTGTCCCTGAGCTCCATTTTTCAACTCGCTTTTTTGGTAGCTGGCCGCAAAAGCGCGGGATTGCCTCAGGCCCTATTCTGGTTCCTGGCGGCAGGCTGAGCCTGTGGTTAATTCTTCTTCCTGATGGGAAAATAGAGTGACCTGGGCCTGTCCCAACATCTAGATCTAGTCTCTCATTGGTTGCCCCTCTTCCCGTTCATCCTCAGGACAAATTGCAACCTGTAGGGAACAGGAGCTTAAAGGTGCTGATTCTCCAAGTAGGGAGATTGCTAGTAAAATAGCTGGAAAGGCGAACCCGAGCACAAGAAGATGAGAAATGGGGTGCGTTTTAGAAACCTTTCAAAATCACACGGTGTACCATCTTCTGGGTTTCTCATGCATGTTTTCGATGTAGGAAGATGCCCTTGAACCTGGAGATTTGGGACCCATGGGATGGGTACCACACAGTATTACTTTAAAGGGTCTGCGTTTGCTCACCCAACCTCACCCAACCTCTCAGCCCCAAGAGTGTCCACCCTTATGTCTCATCCAGCTGTGGGTCTAGATATGGTCAATCCAGGTTGCATCACAGCCCCTGAACGAATTTTGTAAGAATTTCTCTCTCTTTCACTGTCTTTGTTTTACGGGCTTTTAAAAGTAATTTATTTTTATAATGGGGTTTAGCTGCTTTTCACGGCTGTGTTTATGCGGCTTTACACCCACTTGGCTCACTTCCAGAGAGATATCAATACATAGGTTTTACGATTCTTACTAGTCAGATATATTCTTGTGCGGTGAATAGGGGGTGTTGAGTCCAGTTCACTGAGCAAGGAGTAGGTCTTGTCTATTACATATTGGGTGTATGGAACAGTATCTGAGCGAATTTGAAACCCTTGTTTTATGCATCACCCCACCTCACCTTTCCCGTTAAGCAGCCATAGTGTGTTTTCTAAACGTGTGACTCTGTTCTGTTTTGTAATTCAGTTCAAGTGTAGCGGTTTTTACATTCCCTCTATAAGTGATAGCTTATGATAAGTGTCTTTTTCTGTGTGACTTATTTCACTTAGAATCGTCATACCTAAATCCACTCATCTTGCTTCTACTAGCCTTATGACATTGATTTCATGTCTGAGTGATATTCCTTTGTCCATAAGGACCACAACTTCTTTATCCATTTTTCTCTTTCCTGGGATATTTAAGGTGTCATGAAGTGGAGGTTCTTGTCAACATAGCAGCCCTAAACATTGGGGTGCCTGTGTCTTGCTGATTTTTAGTTTTCCCAATTTATACGCCCATGAGTGGAGGTGCCCTATGCTCCCTAAGCTGTGTTTTTTCGATGTTTCATGACACACCATACACTTCTCCAGAGTGGCTGTTGGCAATTTACATCCCGCCCATCAGCGTAGCAAGGCTGCCATTTCTCCATGGCCTGTCCTGCATTTCTGGTTTTGACACTTTTTGCAGCATGACCCTTTTGACCGATGGGAAGCGAAACTTCTTTGAAGCGCTGATTTGCCTTTCCAGGTTGCTTGGTTGGCCAAAAAGGGCGTATGCGTTTTTTCCTGAATATATTCAGGAAAAAACGCATACGCCCTTTTTGGCCAAGGGCATCATTGTCGACGTTTTGCCGCTTTTCATGTGCTTTAAAGGCGATTCGAATCTACCTCCTGAAATCTGTTTCCTGCAATTCTGCCTTGCTTTCAAATCCTCTTCGTTGCCTTCCCTCAATATATCTATGGATGAGAGTTATCATTTATAACTCTGCGGGTTTGTGAATTGCAGTGTCCCTGAGCTCCATTTTTCAACTCGCTTTTTTGGGAGCTGGCCGCAAAAGCGCGGGATTGCCTCAGGCCCTATTCTGGTTCCTGGCGGCAGGCTGAGCCTGTGGTTAATTCTTCTTCCTGATGGGAAAATAGAGTGACCTGGGCCTGTCCCAACACCTAGATCTAGTCTCTCATTGGTTGCCCCTCTTCCCGTTCATCCTCAGGACAAATTGCAACCTGTAGGGAACAGGAGGTTAAAGGTGCTGATTCTCCAAGTAGGGAGATTGCTAGTAAAGTAGCTGGAAAGGCGAACCCGAGCACAAGGAGATGAGAAATTGGGTGCGTTTTAGAAACCTTTCAAAATCACACGGTGTACCATCTTCTGGGTTTCTCATGCATGTTTTCGATGTAGGAAGATGCCCTTGAACCTGGAGATTTGGGACCCATGGGATGGGTACCACACAGTATTACTTTAAAGGGTCTGCGTTTGCTCACCCAACCTCACCCAACCTCTCAGCCCCAAGAGTGTCCACCCTTATGTCTCATCCAGGTGTGGGTCTAGATATGGTCAATCCAGGTTGCATCACAGCCCCTGAACGAATTTTGTAAGAATTTCTCTCTCTTTCACTGTCTTTGTTTTACGGGTTTTTAAAAGTAATTTATTTTTATAATGGGGTTTAGCTGCTTTTCACGGCTGTGTTTATGCGGCTTTACACCCACTTGACTCACTTCCAGACAGATATCAATACATAGGTTTTAAGATTCTTACTACTCAGACATATTCTTGTGCGGTGAATAGGGGGTGTTGAGTCCTGTTCACTGAGCAAGGAGTAGGTCTTGTCTATTACATATTGGGTGTATGGAACGGTATCTGAGCGAATTTGAAACCCTTGTTTTATGCCTCACCCCACCTCACCTTTCCCGTTAAGCAGCCATAGTGTGTTTTCTAAACGTGTGACTCTGTTCTGTTTTGTAATTCAGTTCAAGTGTAGCGGTTATTACATTCCCTCTATAAGTGATAGCTTATGATAAGTGTCTTTTTCTGTGTGACTTATTTCACTTAGAATCGTCGTACCTAAATCCACTCATCTTGCTTCTACTAGCCTTATGACATTGATTTCATGTCTGAGTGATATTCCATTGTACATAAGGACCACAACTTCTTTATCCATTTTTCTCTTTCCTGGGATATTTAAGGTGTCATGAAGTGGAGGTTCTTGTCAACAGAGCAGCCCTAAACTTTGGGGTGCCTGTGTCTTGCTGATTTTTAGTTTTCCCAATTTATACGCCCATGAGAGGACGTGCCCTATGCTCCTAGAGCTGTGTTTTTTCGATGTTTCAGGACACACCTTACACTTCTCCAGAGTGGCTGTTGGCAATTTACATCCCGCCCATCAGCGTAGCAAGGCTGCCATTTCTCCAGGGCCTGTCCTGCATTTCTGGTTTTGACACTTTTTGCAGCATGGCCCTTTTGACCGATGGGAAGCGAGACTTCTTTGTAGCGCTGATTAGCCTTTCCAGGTTGCTTGGTTGGCCAAACAGGGCGTATGCGTTTTTTCCTGAATATATTCAGGAAAAAACGCATACGCCCTGTTTGGCCAAGGGCATCATTGTCGACGTTTTACCACTTTTCATGTGCTTTAAAGGCGATTCGAATCTACCTCCTGAAACCTGTTTCCTGCAATCCTGCCTTGCTTTCAAATCCTCTTCGTTGCCTTCCCTCAATATATCTGTGGATGAGAGTTATCATTTATAGCTCTGCGGGTTTGTGAATTGCAGTGTCCCTGAGCTCCATTTTTCAACTGGCTTTTTTGGGAGCTGGCCGCAAAAGCGCGGGATTGCCTCAGGCCCTATTCAGCTTCTGGCCGGCAGGCTGAGCCTGTGGTTAATTCTTCTTCCCGATGGGAAAATAGAGTGACCTGTGCCTGTCCCAACACCAAGATCTAGTCTCTCATTGGTTTCCCCTCTTCCCGTTCATCCTCAGGACAAATTGCAACCTGTAGGGAACAGGAGCTTAAAGGTGCTGATTCTCCAAGTAGGGAGATTGCTAGTAAAGTAGCTGGAAAGGCGAACCCGAGCACAAGGAGATGAGAAATGAGGTGCGTATTAGAAACCTTTCAAAATCACACGGTGTACCATCTTCTGGGTTTCTCATGCATGTTTTCGATGTAGGAAGATGCCCTTGAACCTGGAGATTTGGGACCCATGGGCTGGATACCAGGCAGTATTACTTTAAAGGGTCTGCGTTTGCTCACCCAACCTCACCCAACCGTTCAGCCCCAAGAGTGTCCACCCTTATGTCTCATCCAGCTGTGGGTCTAGATATGGTCAATCCAGGTTGCATCAGAGCCTCTGAACGAATTTTGTAATAATTTCTCTCGCTTTCACTGTCTTTGTTTTACGGGTTTTTAAAAGTAATTTATTTTTATAATGGGGTTTAGCTGCTTTTCACGGCTGTGTTTATGCAGCTTTACACCCACTTGACTCACTTCCAGACAGATATCAATACATAGGTTTTAAGATTCTTACTAGTCACATATATTCTTGTGCGGTGAATAGGGGGTGTTGAGTCCAGTTCACTGAGCAAGGAGTAGGTCTTGTCTATTACATATTGGGTGTATGGAACGGTATCTGAGCGAATTTGAAACCCTTGTTTTATGCCTCACCCCACCTCACCTTTCCCGTTAAGCAGCCATAGTGTGTTTTCTAAACGTGTGACTCTGTTCTGTTTTGTAATTCAGTTCAAGTGTAGCGGTTTTTACATTCCCTCTCTAAGTGATAGCTTATGATAAGTGTCTTTTTCTGTGTGACTTATTTCACTTAGAATCATCGTACCTAAATCCACTCATCTTGCTTCTACTAGCCTTATGACATTGATTTCATGTCTGAGTGATATTCCATTGTACATAAGGACCACAACTTCTTTATCCATTTTTCTCTTTCCTGGGATATTTAAGGTGTCATGAAGTGGAGGTTCTTGTCAACAGAGCAGCCCTAAACTTTGGGGTGCCTGTGTCTTGCTGATTTTTAGTTATCCCAATCTATACGCCCATGAGAGGACGTGCCCTATGCTCCCTAAGCTGTGTTTTTTCGATGTTTCAGGACACACCTTACACTTCTCCAGAGTGGCTGTTGGCAATTTACATCCCGCCCATCAGCGTAGCAAGGCTGCCATTTCTCCATGGCCTGTCCTGCATTTCTGGTTTTGACACTTTTTGCAGCATGACCCTTTTGACCGATGGGAAGCGAGACTTCTTTGTAGCGCTGATTAGCCTTTCCAGGTTGCTTGGTTGGCCAAAAAGGGCGTATGCGTTTTTTCCTGAATATATTCAGGAAAAAACGCATACGCCCTGTTTGGCCAAGGGCATTATTGTCGACGTTTTACCACTTTTCATGTGCTTTTAAGGCGATTTGAATCTACCTCCTGAAACCTGTTTCCTGCAATTCTGCCTTGCTTTCAAATCCTCTTCGTTGCCTTCCCTCAATATATCTGTGGATGAGAGTTATCATTTATAGCTCTGCGGGTTTGTGAATTGCAGTGTCCCTGAGCTCCATTTTTCAACTGGCTTTTTTGGGAGCTGGCCGCAAAAGCGCGGAATTGCCTCAGGCCCTATTCTGCTTCTGGGCGGCAGGCTGAGCCTGTGGTTAATTCTTCTTACCGATGGGAAAATAGAGTGAGCTGTGCCTGTCCCAACACCTACATCTAGTCTCTCATTGGTTGCCCCTCTTCCCGTTCATCCTCAGGACAAATTGCAACCTGTAGGGAACAGGAGCTTAAAGGTGCTGATTCTCCAAGTAGGGAGATTGCTAGTAAAGTAGCTGGAAAGGTGAACCCGAGCACAAGGAGATGAGAAATGAGGTGCGTATTAGAAACCTTTCAAAATCACACGGTGTACCATCTTCTGGGTTTCTCATGCATGTTTTCGATGTAGGAAGATGCCCTTGAACCTGGAGATTTGGGACCCATGGGATGGGTACCAGGCAGTATTACTTTAAAGGGTCTGCGTTTGCTCACCCAACCTCACCCAACCTTTCAGCCCCAAGAGTGTCCACCCTTATGTCTCATCCAGCTGTGGGTCTAGATATGGTCAATCCAGGTTGCATCACAGCCTCTGAACGAATTTTGTAAGAATTTCTCTCTCTTTCACTGTCTTTGTTTTACGGGTTTTTAAAAGTAATTTATTTTTATAATGGGGTTTAGCTGCTTTTCACGGCTGTGTTTATGCGGCTTTACACCCACTTGACTCACTTCCAGACAGATATCAATACATAGGTTTTAAGATTCTTACTAGTCACATATATTCTTGTGCGGTGAATAGGGGGTGTTGAGTCCTGTTCACTGAGCAAGGAGTAGGTCTTGTCTATTACATATTGGGTGTATGGAACGGTATCTGAGCGAATTTGAAACCCTTGTTTTATGCCTCACCCCACCTCACCTTTCCCGTTAAGCAGCCATAGTGTGTTTTCTAAACGTGTGACTCTGTTCTGTTTTGTAATTCAGTTCAAGTGTAGCGGTTTTTACATTCCCTCTATACGTGATAGCTTATGATAAGTGTCTTTTTCTGTGTGACTTATTTCACTTAGAATCGTCGTACCTAAATCCACTCATCTTGCTTCTACTAGCCTTATGACATTGATTTCATGTCTGAGTGATATTCCATTGTACATAAGGACCACAACTTCTTTATCCATTTTTCTCTTTCCTGGGATATTTAAGGTGTCATGAAGTGGAGGTTCTTCTCAACAGAGCAGCCCTAAACTTTGGGGTGCCTGTGTCTTGCTGATTTTTAGTTTTCCCAATTTATACGCCCATGAGAGGACGTGCCCTATGCTCCTAGAGCTGTGTTTTTTCGATGTTTCAGGACACACCTTACACTTCTCCAGAGTGGCTGTTGGCAATTTACATCCCGCCCATCAGCGTAGCAAGGCTGCCATTTCTCCAGGGCCTGTCCTGCATTTCTGGTTTTGACACTTTTTGCAGCATGGCCCTTTTGACCGATGGGAAGCGAGACTTCTTTGTAGCGCTGATTAGCCTTTCCAGGTTGCTTGGTTGGCCAAACAGGGCGTATGCGTTTTTTCCTGAATATATTCAGGAAAAAACGCATACGCCCTGTTTGGCCAAGGGCATCATTGTCGACGTTTTACCACTTTTCATGTGCTTTAAAGGCGATTCGAATCTACCTCCTGAAACCTGTTTCCTGCAATCCTGCCTTGCTTTCAAATCCTCTTCGTTGCCTTCCCTCAGTATATCTGTGGATGAGAGTTATCATTTATAGCTCTGCGGGTTTGTGAATTGCAGTGTCCCTGAGCTCCATTTTTCAACTGGCTTTTTTGGGAGCTGGCCGCAAAAGCGCGGGATTGCCTCAGGCCCTATTCAGCTTCTGGCCGGCAGGCTGAGCCTGTGGTTAATTCTTCTTCCTGATGGGAAAATAGAGTGACCTGTGCCTGTCCCAACACCAAGATCTAGTCTCTCATTGGTTTCCCCTCTTCCCGTTCATCCTCAGGACAAATTGCAACCTGTAGGGAACAGGAGCTTAAAGGTGCTGATTCTCCAAGTAGGGAGATTGCTAGTAAAGTAGCTGGAAAGGCGAACCCGAGCACAAGGAGATGAGAAATGAGGTGCGTATTAGAAACCTTTCAAAATCACACGGTGTACCATCTTCTGGGTTTCTCATGCATGTTTTCGATGTAGGAAGATGCCCTTGAACCTGGAGATTTGGGACCCATGGGATGGATACCAGGCAGTATTACTTTAAAGGGTCTGCGTTTGCTCACCCAACCTCACCCAACCGTTCATCCCCAGGAGTGTCCACCCTTATGTCTCATCCAGCTGTGGGTCTAGATATGGTCAATCCAGATTGCATCAGAGCCTCTGAACGAATTTTGTAATAATTTCTCTCGCTTTCACTGTCTTTGTTTTACGGGTTTTTAAAAGTAATTTATTTTTATAATGGGGTTTAGCTGCTTTTCACGGCTGTGTTTATGCAGCTTTACACCCACTTGACTCACTTCCAGACAGATATCAATACATAGGTTTTAAGATTCTTACTAGTCACATATATTCTTGTGCGGTGAATAGGGGGTGTTGAGTCCAGTTCACTGAGCAAGGAGTAGGTCTTGTCTATTACATATTGGGTGTATGGAATGGTATCTGAGCGAATTTGAAACCCTTGTTTTATGCCTCACCCCACCTCACCTTTCCCGTTAAGCAGCCATAGTGTGTTTTCTAAACGTGTGACTCTGTTCTGTTTTGTAATTCAGTTCAAGTGTAGCGGTTTTTACATTCCCTCTCTAAGTGATAGCTTATGATAAGTGTCTTTTTCTGTGTGACTTATTTCACTTAGAATCATCGTACCTAAATCCACTCATCTTGCTTCTACTAGCGTTATGACATTGATTTCATGTCTGAGTGATATTCCATTGTACATAAGGACCACAACTTCTTTATCCATTTTTCTCTTTCCTGGGATATTTAAGGTGTCATGAAGTGGAGGTTCTTGTCAACAGAGCAGCCCTAAACTTTGGGGTACCTGTGTCTTGCTGATTTTTAGTTTTCCCAATTTATACGCCCATGAGAGGACGTGCCCTATGCTCCCTAAGCTGTGTTTTTTCGATGTTTCAGGACACACCGTACACTTCTCCAGAGTGGCTGTTGGCAATTTACATCCCGCCCATCAGCGTAGCAAGGCTGCCATTTCTCCATGGCCTGTCCTGCATTTCTGGTTTTGACACTTTTTGCAGCATGGCCCTTTTGACCGATGGAAACGAGACTTCTTTGTAGCGCTGATTAGCCTTTCCAGGTTGCTTGGTTGGCCAAAAAGGGCGTATGCGTTTTTTCCTGAATATATTCAGGAAAAAACGCATACGCCCTGTTTGCCCAAGGGCATTATTGTCGACGTTTTACCACTTTTCATGTGCTTTTAAGGCGATTTGAATCTACCTCCTGAAACCTGTTTCCTGCAATTCTGCCTTGCTTTCAAATCCTCTTCGTTGCCTTCCCTCAATATATCTGTGGATGAGAGTTATCATTTATAGCTCTGCGGGTTTGTGAATTGCAGTGTCCCTGAGCTCCATTTTTCAACTGGCTTTTTTGGGAGCTGGCCGCAAAAGCGCGGAATTGCCTCAGGCCCTATTCTGCTTCTGGGCAGCAGGCTGAGCCTGTGGTTAATTCTTCTTACCGATGGGAAAATAGAGTGAGCTGTGCCTGTCCCAACACCTATATCTAGTCTCTCATTGGTTGCCCCTCTTCCCGTTCATCCTCAGGACAAATTGCAACCTGTAGGGAACAGGAGCTTAAAGGTGCTGATTCTCCAAGTAGGGAGATTTCTAGTAAAATAGCTGGAAAGGCGAACCCGAGCACAAGGAGATGAGAAATGAGGTGCGTATTAGAAACCTTTGAAAATCACACGGTGTACCATCTTCTGGGTTTCTCATGCATGTTTTCGATGTAGGAAGATGCCCTTGAACCTGGAGATTTGGGACCCATGGGATGGGTACCAGGCAGTATTACTTTAAAGGGTCTGCGTTTGCTCACCCAACCTCACCCAACCTTTCAGCCCCAAGAGTGTCCACCCTTATGTCTCATCCAGCTGTGGGTCTAGATATGGTCAATCCAGGTTGCATCACAGCCTCTGAACGAATTTTGTAAGAATTTCTCTCTCTTTCACTGTCTTTGTTTTACGGGTTTTTAAAAGTAATTTATTTTTATAATGGGGTTTAGCTGCTTTTCACGGCTGTGTTTATGCAGCTTTACACCCACTTGACCCACTTCCTGACAGATATCAATACATAGGTTTTAAGATTCTTACTAGTCACATATATTCTTGTGCGGTGAATAGGGGGTGTTGAGTCCTGTTCACTGAGCAAGGCGTAGGTCTTGTCTATTACATATTGGGTGTATGGAACGGTATCTGAGCGAATTTGAAACCCTTGTTTTATGCCTCACCCCACCTCACCTTTCCCGTTAAGCAGCCATAGTGTGTTTTCTAAACGTGTGACTCTGTTCTGTTTTGTAATTCAGTTCAAGTGTAGCGGTTTTTACATTCCCTCTATAAGTGATAGCTTATGATAAGTGTCTTTTTCTGTGTGACTTATTTCACTTAGAATCGTCGTACCTAAATCCACTCATCTTGCTTCTACTAGCCTTATGACATTGATTTCATGTCTGAGTGATATTCCATTGTACATAAGGACCACAACTTCTTTATCCATTTTTCTCTTTCCTGGGATATTTAAGGTGTCATGAAGTGGAGGTTCTTGTCAACAGAGCAGCCCTAAACTTTGGGGTGCCTGTGTCTTGCTGATTTTTAGTTATCCCAATCTATACGCCCATGAGAGGACGTGCCCTATGCTCCCTAAGCTGTGTTTTTTCGATGTTTCAGGACACACCTTACACTTCTCCAGAGTGGCTGTTGGCAATTTACATCCCGCCCATCAGCGTAGCAAGGCTGCCATTTCTCCATGGCCTGTCCTGCATTTCTGGTTTTGACACTTTTTGCAGCATGACCCTTTTGACCGATGGGAAGCGAGACTTCTTTGTAGCGCTGATTAGCCTTTCCAGGTTGCTTGGTTGGCCAAAAAGGGCGTATGCGTTTTTTCCTGAATATATTCAGGAAAAAACGCATACGCCCTGTTTGGCCAAGGGCATTATTGTCGACGTTTTACCACTTTTCATGTGCTTTTAAGGCGATTTGAATCTACCTCCTGAAACCTGTTTCCTGCAATTCTGCCTTGCTTTCAAATCCTCTTCGTTGCCTTCCCTCAATATATCTGTGGATGAGAGTTATCATTTATAGCTCTGCGGGTTTGTGAATTGCAGTGTCCCTGAGCTCCATTTTTCAACTGGCTTTTTTGGGAGCTGGCCGCAAAAGCGTGGAATTGCCTCAGGCCCTATTCTGCTTCTGGGCAGCAGGCTGAGCCTGTGGTTAATTCTTCTTACCGATGGGAAAATAGAGTGAGCTGTGCCTGTCCCAACACCTATATCTAGTCTCTCATTGGTTGCCCCTCTTCCCGTTCATCCTCAGGACAAATTGCAACCTGTAGGGAACAGGAGCTTAAAGGTGCTGATTCTCCAAGTAGGGAGATTTCTAGTAAAATAGCTGGAAAGGCGAACCCGAGCACAAGGAGATGAGAAATGAGGTGCGTATTAGAAACCTTTGAAAATCACACGGTGTACCATCTTCTGGGTTTCTCATGCATGTTTTCGATGTAGGAAGATGCCCTTGAACCTGGAGATTTGGGACCCATGGGATGGGTACCAGGCAGTATTACTTTAAAGGGTCTGCGTTTGCTCACCCAACCTCACCCAACCTTTCAGCCCCAAGAGTGTCCACCCTTATGTCTCATCCAGCTGTGGGTCTAGATATGGTCAATCCAGGTTGCATCACAGCCTCTGAACGAATTTTGTAAGAATTTCTCTCTCTTTCACTGTCTTTGTTTTACGGGTTTTTAAAAGTAATTTATTTTTATAATGGGGTTTAGCTGCTTTTCACGGCTGTGTTTATGCAGCTTTACACCCACTTGACCCACTTCCTGACAGATATCAATACATAGGTTTTAAGATTCTTACTAGTCACATATATTCTTGTGCGGTGAATAGGGGGTGTTGAGTCCTGTTCACTGAGCAAGGCGTAGGTCTTGTCTATTACATATTGGGTGTATGGAACGGTATCTGAGCGAATTTGAAACCCTTGTTTTATGCCTCACCCCACCTCACCTTTCCCGTTAAGCAGCCATAGTGTGTTTTCTAAACGTGTGACTCTGTTCTGTTTTGTAATTCAGTTCAAGTGTAGCGGTTTTTACATTCCCTCTATAAGTGATAGCTTATGATAAGTGTCTTTTTCTGTGTGACTTATTTCACTTAGAATCGTCGTACCTAAATCCACTCATCTTGCTTCTACTAGCCTTATGACATTGATTTCATGTCTGAGTGATATTCCATTGTACATAAGGACCACAACTTCTTTATCCATTTTTCTCTTTCCTGGGATATTTAAGGTGTCATGAAGTGGAGGTTCTTGTCAACAGAGCAGCCCTAAACTTTGGGGTGCCTGTGTCTTGCTGATTTTTAGTTTTCCCAATTTATACGCCCATGAGAGGACGTGCCCTATGCTCCTAGAGCTGTGTTTTTTCGATGTTTCAGGACACACCTTACACTTCTCCAGAGTGGCTGTTGGCAATTTACATCCCGCCCATCAGCGTAGCAAGGCTGCCATTTCTCCAGGGCCTGTCCTGCATTTCTGGTTTTGACACTTTTTGCAGCATGGCCCTTTTGACCGATGGGAAGCGAGACTTCTTTGTAGCGCTGATTAGCCTTTCCAGGTTGCTTGGTTGGCCAAACAGGGCGTATGCGTTTTTTCCTGAATATATTCAGGAAAAAACGCATACGCCCTGTTTGGCCAAGGGCATCATTGTCGACGTTTTACCACTTTTCATGTGCTTTAAAGGCGATTCGAATCTACCTCCTGAAACCTGTTTCCTGCAATCCTGCCTTGCTTTCAAATCCTCTTCGTTGCCTTCCCTCAATATATCTGTGGATGAGAGTTATCATTTATAGCTCTGCGGGTTTGTGAATTGCAGTGTCCCTGAGCTCCATTTTCCAACTGGCTTTTTTGGGAGCTGGCCGCAAAAGCGCGGGATTGCCTCAGGCCCTATTCAGCTTCTGGCCGGCAGGCTGAGCCTGTGGTTAATTCTTCTTCTCGATGGGAAAATAGAGTGAGCTGTGCCTGTCCCAACACCAAGATCTAGTCTCTCATTGGTTGCCCCTCTTCCCGTTCATCCTCAGGACAAATTGCAACCTGTAGGGAACAGGAGCTTAAAGGTGCTGATTCTCCAAGTAGGGAGATTGCTAGTAAAGTAGCTGGAAAGGCGAACCCGAGCACAAGGAGATGAGAAATGAGGTGCGTATTAGAAACCTTTCAAAATCACACGGTGTACCATCTTCTGGGTTTCTCATGCATGTTTTCGATGTAGGAAGATGCCCTTGAACCTGGAGATTTGGGACCCATGGGATGGATACCAGGCAGTATTACTTTAAAGGGTCTGCGTTTGCTCACCCAACCTCACCCAACCGTTCAGCCCCAAGAGTGTCCACCCTTATGTCTCATCCAGCTGTGGGTCTAGATATGGTCAATCCAGGTTGCATCAGAGCCTCTGAACGAATTTTGTAATAATTTCTCTCGCTTTCACTGTCTTTGTTTTACGGGTTTTTAAAAGTAATTTATTTTTATAATGGGGTTTAGCTGCTTTTCACGGCTGTGTTTATGCAGCTTTACACCCACTTGACTCACTTCCAGACAGATATCAATACATAGGTTTTAAGATTCTTACTAGTCACATATATTCTTGTGCGGTGAATAGGGGGTGTTGAGTCCAGTTCACTGAGCAAGGAGTAGGTCTTGTCTATTACATATTGGGTGTATGGAACGGTATCTGAGCGAATTTGAAACCCTTGTTTTATGCCTCACCCCACCTCACCTTTCCCGTTAAGCAGCCATAGTGTGTTTTCTAAACGTGTGACTCTGTTCTGTTTTGTAATTCAGTTCAAGTGTAGCGGTTTTTACATTCCCTCTCTAAGTGATAGCTTATGATAAGTGTCTTTTTCTGTGTGACTTATTTCACTTAGAATCATCGTACCTAAATCCACTCATCTTGCTTCTACTAGCGTTATGACATTGATTTCATGTCTGAGTGATATTCCATTGTACATAAGGACCACAACTTCTTTATCCATTTTTCTCTTTCCTGGGATATTTAAGGTGTCATGAAGTGGAGGTTCTTGTCAACAGAGCAGCCCTCAGCTTTGGGGTACCTGTGTCTTGCTGATTTTTAGTTTTCCCAATTTATACGCCCATGAGAGGACGTGCCCTATGCTCCCTAAGCTGTGTTTTTTCGATGTTTCAGGACACACCGTACACTTCTCCAGAGTGGCTGTTGGCAATTTACATCCCGCCCATCAGCGTAGCAAGGCTGCCATTTCTCCATGGCCTGTCCTGCATTTCTGGTTTTGACACTTTTTGCAGCATGGCCCTTTTGACCGATGGAAACGAGACTTCTTTGTAGCGCTGATTAGCCTTTCCAGGTTGCTTGGTTGGCCAAAAAGGGCGTATGCGTTTTTTCCTGAATATATTCAGGAAAAAACGCATACGCCCTGTTTGGCCAAGGGCATTATTGCCGACGTTTTACCACTTTTCATGTGCTTTTAAGGCGATTTGAATCTACCTCCTGAAACCTGTTTCCTGCAATTCTGCCTTGCTTTCAAATCCTCTTCGTTGCCTTCCCTCAATATATCTATGGATGAGAGTTATCATTTATAGCTCTGCGGGTTTGTGAATTGCAGTGTCCCTGAGCTCCATTTTTCAACTGGCTTTTTTGGGAGCTGGCCGCAAAAGCGCGGAATTGCCTCAGGCCCTATTCTGCTTCTGGGCGGCAGGCTGAGCCTGTGGTTAATTCTTCTTACCGATGGGAAAATAGAGTGAGCTGTGCCTGTCCCAACACCTACATCTAGTCTCTCATTGGTTGCCCCTCTTCCCGTTCATCCTCAGGACAAATTGCAACCTGTAGGGAACAGGAGCTTAAAGGTGCTGATTCTCCAAGTAGGGAGATTGCTAGTAAAGTAGCTGGAAAGGTGAACCCGAGCACAAGGAGATGAGAAATGAGGTGCGTATTAGAAACCTTTCAAAATCACACGGTGTACCATCTTCTGGGTTTCTCATGCATGTTTTCGATGTAGGAAGATGCCCTTGAACCTGGAGATTTGGGACCCATGGGATGGGTACCAGGCAGTATTACTTTAAAGGGTCTGCGTTTGCTCACCCAACCTCACCCAACCTTTCAGCCCCAAGAGTGTCCACCCTTATGTCTCATCCAGCTGTGGGTCTAGATATGGTCAATCCAGGTTGCATCACAGCCTCTGAACGAATTTTGTAAGAATTTCTCTCTCTTTCACTGTCTTTGTTTTACGGGTTTTTAAAAGTAATTTATTTTTATAATGGGGTTTAGCTGCTTTTCACGGCTGTGTTTATGCGGCTTTACACCCACTTGACTCACTTCCAGACAGATATCAATACATAGGTTTTAAGATTCTTACTAGTCACATATATTCTTGTGCGGTGAATAGGGGGTGTTGAGTCCTGTTCACTGAGCAAGGAGTAGGTCTTGTCTATTACATATTGGGTGTATGGAACGGTATCTGAGCGAATTTGAAACCCTTGTTTTATGCATCACCCCACCTCACCTTTTCCGTTAACAAGCCATAGTGTGTTTTCTAAACGTGTGACTCTGTTCTGTTTTGTAATTCAGTTCAAGTGTAGCGGTTTTTACATTCCCTCTCTAAGTGATAGCTTATGATAAGTGTCTTTTTCTGTGTGACTTATTTCACTTAGAATCGTCGTACCTAAATCCACTCATCTTGCTTCTACTAGCCTTATGACATTGATTTCATGTCTGAGTGATATTCCATTGTACATAAGGACCACAACTTCTTTATCCATTTTTCTCTTTCCTGGGATATTTAAGGTGTCATGAAGTGGAGGTTCTTGTCAACAGAGCAGCCCTAAACTTTGGGGTGCCTGTGTCTTGCTGATTTTTAGTTTTCCCAATTTATACGCCCATGAGAGGACGTGCCCTATGCTCCTAGAGCTGTGTTTTTTCGATGTTTCAGGACACACCTTACACTTCTCCAGAGTGGCTGTTGGCAATTTACATCCCGCCCATCAGCGTAGCAAGGCTGCCATTTCTCCAGGGCCTGTCCTGCATTTCTGGTTTTGACACTTTTTGCAGCATGGCCCTTTTGACCGATGGGAAGCGAGACTTCTTTGTAGCGCTGATTAGCCTTTCCAGGTTGCTTGGTTGGCCAAACAGGGCGTATGCGTTTTTTCCTGAATATATTCAGGAAAAAACGCATACGCCCTGTTTGGCCAAGGGCATCATTGTCGACGTTTTACCACTTTTCATGTGCTTTAAAGGCGATTCGAATCTACCTCCTGAAACCTGTTTCCTGCAATCCTGCCTTGCTTTCAAATCCTCTTCGTTGCCTTCCCTCAATATATCTGTGGATGAGAGTTATCATTTATAGCTCTGCGGGTTTGTGAATTGCAGTGTCCCTGAGCTCCATTTTTCAACTGGCTTTTTTGGGAGCTGGCCGCAAAAGCGCGGGATTGCCTCAGGCCCTATTCAGCTTCTGGCCGGCAGGCTGAGCCTGTGGTTAATTCTTCTTCCCGATGGGAAAATAGAGTGACCTGTGCCTGTCCCAACACCAAGATCTAGTCTCTCATTGGTTTCCCCTCTTCCCGTTCATCCTCAGGACAAATTGCAACCTGTAGGGAACAGGAGCTTAAAGGTGCTGATTCTCCAAGTAGGGAGATTGCTAGTAAAGTAGCTGGAAAGGCAAACCCGAGCACAAGGAGATGAGAAATGAGGTGCGTATTAGAAACCTTTCAAAATCACACGGTGTACCATCTTCTGGGTTTCTCATGCATGTTTTCGATGTAGGAAGATGCCCTTGAACCTGGAGATTTGGGACCCATGGGATGGATACCAGGCAGTATTACTTTAAAGGGTCTGCGTTTGCTCACCCAACCTCACCCAACCGTTCAGCCCCAAGAGTGTCCACCCTTATGTCTCATCCAGCTGTGGGTCTAGATATGGTCAATCCAGGTTGCATCAGAGCCTCTGAACGAATTTTGTAATAATTTCTCTCGCTTTCACTGTCTTTGTTTTACGGGTTTTTAAAAGTAATTTATTTTTATAATGGGGTTTAGCTGCTTTTCACGGCTGTGTTTATGCAGCTTTACACCCACTTGACTCACTTCCAGACAGATATCAATACATAGGTTTTAAGATTCTTACTAGTCACATATATTCTTGTGCGGTGAATAGGGGGTGTTGAGTCCAGTTCACTGAGCAAGGAGTAGGTCTTGTCTATTACATATTGGGTGTATGGAACGGTATCTGAGCGAATTTGAAACCCTTGTTTTATGCCTCACCCCACCTCACCTTTCCCGTTAAGCAGCCATAGTGTGTTTTCTAAACGTGTGACTCTGATCTGTTTTGTAATTCAGTTCAAGTGTAGCGGTTTTTACATTCCCTCTCTAAGTGATAGCTTATGATAAGTGTCTTTTTCTGTGTGACTTATTTCACTTAGAATCATCGTACCTAAATCCACTCATCTTGCTTCTACTAGCGTTATGACATTGATTTCATGTCTGAGTGATATTCCATTGTACATAAGGACCACAACTTCTTTATCCATTTTTCTCTTTCCTGGGATATTTAAGGTGTCATGAAGTGGAGGTTCTTGTCAACAGAGCAGCCCTAAACTTTGGGGTACCTGTGTCTTGCTGATTTTTAGTTTTCCCAATTTATACGCCCATGAGAGGACGTGCCCTATGCTCCCTAAGCTGTGTTTTTTCGATGTTTCAGGACACACCGTACACTTCTCCAGAGTGGCTGTTGGCAATTTACATCCCGCCCATCAGCGTAGCAAGGCTGCCATTTCTCCATGGCCTGTCCTGCATTTCTGGTTTTGACACTTTTTGCAGCATGGCCCTTTTGACCGATGGAAACGAGACTTCTTTGTAGCGCTGATTAGCCTTTCCAGTTTGCTTGGTTGGCCAAAAAGGGCGTATGCGTTTTTTCCTGAATATATTCAGGAAAAAACGCATACGCCCTGTTTGGCCAAGGGCATTATTGTCGACGTTTTACCACTTTTCATGTGCTTTTAAGGCGATTTGAATCTACCTCCTGAAACCTGTTTCCTGCAATTCTGCCTTGCTTTCAAATCCTCTTCGTTGCCTTCCCTCAATATATCTGTGGATGAGAGTTATCATTTATAGCTCTGCGGGTTTGTGAATTGCAGTGTCCCTGAGCTCCATTTTTCAACTGGCTTTTTTGGGAGCTGGCCGCAAAAGCGCGGAATTGCCTCAGGCCCTATTCTGCTTCTGGGCGGCAGGCTGAGCCTGTGGTTAATTCTTCTTACCGATGGGAAAATAGAGTGAGCTGTGCCTGTCCCAACACCTATATCTAGTCTCTCATTGGTTGCCCCTCTTCCCGTTCATCCTCAGGACAAATTGCAACCTGTAGGGAACAGGAGCTTAAAGGTGCTGATTCTCCAAGTAGGGAGATTTCTAGTAAAATAGCTGGAAAGGCGAACCCGAGCACAAGGAGATGAGAAATGAGGTGCGTATTAGAAACCTTTGAAAATCACACGGTGTACCATCTTCTGGGTTTCTCATGCATGTTTTCGATGTAGGAAGATGCCCTTGAACCTGGAGATTTGGGACCCATGGGATGGGTACCAGGCAGTATTACTTTAAAGGGTCTGCGTTTGCTCACCCAACCTCACCCAACCTTTCAGCCCCAAGAGTGTCCACCCTTATGTCTCATCCAGCTGTGGGTCTAGATATGGTCAATCCAGGTTGCATCACAGCCTCTGAACGAATTTTGTAAGAATTTCTCTCTCTTTCACTGTCTTTGTTTTACGGGTTTTTAAAAGTAATTTATTTTTATAATGGGGTTTAGCTGCTTTTCACGGCTGTGTTTATGCAGCTTTAAACCCACTTGACCCACTTCCTGACAGATATCAATACATAGGTTTTAAGATTCTTACTAGTCACATATATTCTTGTGCGGTGAATAGGGGGTGTTGAGTCCTGTTCACTGAGCAAGTCGTAGGTCTTGTCTATTACATATTGGGTGTATGGAACGGTATCTGAGCGAATTTGAAACCCTTGTTTTATGCCTCACCCCACCTCACCTTTCCCGTTAAGCAGCCATAGTGTGTTTTCTAAACGTGTGACTCTGTTCTGTTTTGTAATTCAGTTCAAGTGTAGCGGTTTTTACATTCCCTCTATAAGTGATAGCTTATGATAAGTGTCTTTTTCTGTGTGACTTATTTCACTTAGAATCGTCGTACCTAAATCCACTCATCTTGCTTCTACTAGCCTTATGACATTGATTTCATGTCTGAGTGATATTCCATTGTACATAAGGACCACAACTTCTTTATCCATTTTTCTCTTTCCTGGGATATTTAAGGTGTCATGAAGTGGAGGTTCTTGTCAACAGAGCAGCCCTAAACTTTGGGGTGCCTGTGTCTTGCTGATTTTTAGTTATCCCAATCTATACGCCCATGAGAGGACGTGCCCTATGCTCCCTAAGCTGTGTTTTTTCGATGTTTCAGGACACACCTTACACTTCTCCAGAGTGGCTGTTGGCAATTTACATCCCGCCCATCAGCGTAGCAAGGCTGCCATTTCTCCATGGCCTGTCCTGCATTTCTGGTTTTGACACTTTTTGCAGCATGGCCCTTTTGACCGATGGGAAGCGAGACTTCTTTGTAGCGCTGATTAGCCTTTCCAGGTTGCTTGGTTGGCCAAAAAGGGCGTATGCGTTTTTTCCTGAATATATTCAGGAAAAAACGCATACGCCCTGTTTGGCCAAGGGCATTATTGTCGACGTTTTACCACTTTTCATGTGCTTTTAAGGCGATTTGAATCTACCTCCTGAAACCTGTTTCCTGCAATTCTGCCTTGCTTTCAAATCCTCTTCGTTGCCTTCCCTCAATATATCTGTGGATGAGAGTTATCATTTATAGCTCTGCGGGTTTGTGAATTGCAGTGTCCCTGAGCTCCATTTTTCAACTGGCTTTTTTGGGAGCTGGCCGCAAAAGCGCGGAATTGCCTCAGGCCCTATTCTGCTTCTGGGCGGCAGGCTGAGCCTGTGGTTAATTCTTCTTACCGATGGGAAAATAGAGTGAGCTGTGCCTGTCCCAACACCTACATCTAGTCTCTCATTGGTTGCCCCTCTTCCCGTTCATCCTCAGGACAAATTGCAACCTGTAGGGAACAGGAGCTTAAAGGTGCTGATTCTCCAAGTAGGGAGATTGCTAGTAAAGTAGCTGGAAAGGTGAACCCGAGCACAAGGAGATGAGAAATGAGGTGCGTATTAGAAACCTTTCAAAATCACACGGTGTACCATCTTCTGGGTTTCTCATGCATGTTTTCGATGTAGGAAGATGCCCTTGAACCTGGAGATTTGGGACCCATGGGATGGGTACCAGGCAGTATTACTTTAAAGGGTCTGCGTTTGCTCACCCAACCTCACCCAACCTTTCAGCCCCAAGAGTGTCCACCCTTATGTCTCATCCAGCTGTGGGTCTAGATATGGTCAATCCAGGTTGCATCACAGCCTCTGAACGAATTTTGTAAGAATTTCTCTCTCTTTCACTGTCTTTGTTTTACGGGTTTTTAAAAGTAATTTATTTTTATAATGGGGTTTAGCTGCTTTTCACGGCTGTGTTTATGCGGCTTTACACCCACTTGACTCACTTCCAGACAGATATCAATACATAGGTTTTAAGATTCTTACTAGTCACATATATTCTTGTGCGGTGAATAGGGGGTGTTGAGTCCTGTTCACTGAGCAAGGAGTAGGTCTTGTCTATTACATATTGGGTGTATGGAACGGTATCTGAGCGAATTTGAAACCCTTGTTTTATGCCTCACCCCACCTCACCTTTCCCGTTAAGCAGCCATAGTGTGTTTTCTAAACGTGTGACTCTGTTCTGTTTTGTAATTCAGTTCAAGTGTAGCGGTTTTTACATTCCCTCTATAAGTGATAGCTTATGATAAGTGTCTTTTTCTGTGTGACTTATTTCAGTTAGAATCGTCGTACCTAAATCCACTCATCTTGCTTCTACTAGCCTTATGACATTGATTTCATGTCTGAGTGATATTCCATTGTACATAAGGACCACAACTTCTTTATCCATTTTTCTCTTTCCTGGGATATTTAAGGTGTCATGAAGTGGAGGTTCTTGTCAACAGAGCAGCCCTAAACTTTGGGGTGCCTGTGTCTTGCTGATTTTTAGTTTTCCCAATTTATACGCCCATGAGAGGACGTGCCCTATGCTCATAGAGCTGTGTTTTTTCGATGTTTCAGGACACACCTTACACTTCTCCAGAGTGGCTGTTGGCAATTTACATCCCGCCCATCAGCGTAGCAAGGCTGCCATTTCTCCAGGGCCTGTCCTGCATTTCTGGTTTTGACACTTTTTGCAGCATGGCCCTTTTGACCGATGGGAAGCGAGACTTCTTTGTAGCGCTGATTAGCATTTCCAGGTTGCTTGGTTGGCCAAACAGGGCGTATGCGTTTTTTCCTGAATATATTCAGGAAAAAACGCATACGCCCTGTTTGGCCAAGGGCATCATTGTCGACGTTTTACCACTTTTCATGTGCTTTAAAGGCGATTCGAATCTACCTCCTGAAACCTGTTTCCTGCAATCCTGCCTTGCTTTCAAATCCTCTTCGTTGCCTTCCCTCAATATATCTGTGGATGAGAGTTATCATTTATAGCTCTGCGGGTTTGTGAATTGCAGTGTCCCTGAGCTCCATTTTTCAACTGGCTTTTTTGGGAGCTGGCCGCAAAAGCGCGGGATTGCCTCAGGCCCTATTCAGCTTCTGGCCGGCAGGCTGAGCCTGTGGTTAATTCTTCTTCCCGATGGGAAAATAGAGTGACCTGTGCCTGTCCCAACACCAAGATCTAGTCTCTCATTGGTTTCCCCTCTTCCCGTTCATCCTCAGGACAAATTGCAACCTGTAGGGAACAGGAGCTTAAAGGTGCTGATTCTCCAAGTAGGGAGATTGCTAGTAAAGTAGCTGGAAAGGCAAACCCGAGCACAAGGAGATGAGAAATGAGGTGCGTATTAGAAACCTTTCAAAATCACACGGTGTACCATCTTCTGGGTTTCTCATGCATGTTTTCGATGTAGGAAGATGCCCTTGAACCTGGAGATTTGGGACCCATGGGATGGATACCAGGCAGTATTACTTTAAAGGGTCTGCGTTTGCTCACCCAACCTCACCCAACCGTTCAGCCCCAAGAGTGTCCACCCTTATGTCTCATCCAGCTGTGGGTCTAGATATGGTCAATCCAGGTTGCATCAGAGCCTCTGAACGAATTTTGTAATAATTTCTCTCGCTTTCACTGTCTTTGTTTTACGGGTTTTTAAAAGTAATTTATTTTTATAATGGGGTTTAGCTGCTTTTCACGGCTGTGTTTATGCAGCTTTACACCCACTTGACTCACTTCCAGACAGATATCAATACATAGGTTTTAAGATTCTTACTAGTCACATATATTCTTGTGCGGTGAATAGGGGGTGTTGAGTCCAGTTCACTGAGCAAGGAGTAGGTCTTGTCTATTACATATTGGGTGTATGGAACGGTATCTGAGCGAATTTGAAACCCTTGTTTTATGCCTCACCCCACCTCACCTTTCCCGTTAAGCAGCCATAGTGTGTTTTCTAAACGTGTGACTCTGTTCTGTTTTGTAATTCAGTTCAAGTGTAGCGGTTTTTACATTCCCTCTCTAAGTGATAGCTTATGATAAGTGTCTTTTTCTGTGTGACTTATTTCACTTAGAATCATCGTACCTAAATCCACTCATCTTGCTTCTACTAGCGTTATGACATTGATTTCATGTCTGAGTGATATTCCATTGTACATAAGGACCACAACTTCTTTATCCATTTTTCTCTTTCCTGGGATATTTAAGGTGTCATGAAGTGGAGGTTCTTGTCAACAGAGCAGCCCTAAACTTTGGGGTACCTGTGTCTTGCTGATTTTTAGTTTTCCCAATTTATACGCCCATGAGAGGACGTGCCCTATGCTCCCTAAGCTGTGTTTTTTCGATGTTTCAGGACACACCGTACACTTCTCCAGAGTGGCTGTTGGCAATTTACATCCCGCCCATCAGCGTAGCAAGGCTGCCATTTCTCCATGGCCTGTCCTGCATTTCTGGTTTTGACACTTTTTGCAGCATGGCCCTTTTGACCGATGGGAAGCGAGACTTCTTTGTAGCGCTGATTTGCCTTTCCAGGTTGCTTGGTTGGCCAAAAAGGGCGTATGCGTTTTTTCCTGAATATATTCAGGAAAAAACGCATACGCCCTTTTTGGCCAAGGGCATCATTGTCGACGTTTTGCGACTTTTCATGTGCTTTAAAGGCGATTCGAATCTACCTCCCGAAACCTGTTTCCTGCAATTCTGCCTTGCTTTCAAATCCTCTTCGTTGCCTTCCCTCAATATATTTGTGGACGAGAGTTATCATTTATAACTCTGCGGGTTTGTGAATGGCAGTGTCCCTGGGCTCCATTTTTCAACTCGCTTTTTTGGGAGCTGGCCCTAAGAGCGTGGGATTGCCTCAGGCCCTATTCTGCTTCTGGGCGGCAGGCTGAGCCTGTGGTTAATTCTTCTTCCTGATGGGAAAATAGAGTGACCTGTGCCTGTCCCAACACCTAGATCTAGTCTCTCATTGGTTGGCCCTCTTCCCGTTCATCCTCAGGACAAATTGCAACCTGTAGGGAACAGGAGGTTAAAGGTGCTGATTCTCCAAGTAGGGAGATTGCTAGTAAAGTACCTGGAATGGCGAACCCGAGCACAAGGAGATGAGAAATGAGGTGTGTTTTAGAAACCTTTCAAAATCACACGGTGTACCATCTTCTGGGTTACTCATGTATGTTTTCGATGTAGGAAGATGCCCTTGAACCTGGAGATTTGGGACCCATGGGATGCGTACCACGCAGTATTACTTTAAAGGTTCTGCGTTTGCTCACCCAACCTCACCCAAACTCTCAGCCCCAAGACTGTCCACCCTTATGTCTTATCCAGCTGTATGTCTAGATATGGTCAATCCAGGTTGCATCCCAGCCCCAGACCGAATTTTGGAAGAATTTCTCTCTGTTTCACTGTCTTTGTTTTACGGGTTTTTAAAAGTAATTTATTTTTATAATGGGGTTTATCTGCTTTTAACGGCTGTGTTTATGCGGCTTTACACCCACTTGACTCACTTCCAGACAGATATCGATACATAGGTTTTAAGATTCTTACTAGTCACATATATTCTTGTGCGGTGAATAGGGGGTGTTGAGTCCAGTTCACTGAGCAAGGAGTAGGTCTTGTCTATTACATATTGGGTGTATGGAACGGTATCTGAGCGAATTTGAAACCCTTGTTTTATGCATCACCTCACCTCACCTTTCCCGTTAAGCAGCCATAGTGTGTTTTCTAAACGTGTGACTCTGTTCTGTTTTGTAATTCAGTTCAAGTGTAGCGGTTTTTACATTCCCTCTATAAGTGATAGCTTATGATAAGTGTCTTTTTCTGTGTGACTTATTTCACTTAGAATCGTCGTACCTAAATCCCATCATCTTGCTTCTCCTAGCCTTATGACATTGATTTCATGTCTGAGTGATATTCCATTGTACATAAGGACCACAACTTCTTTATCCATTTTTCTCTTTCCTGGGATATTTAAGGTGTCATGAAGTGGAGGTTCTTGTCAACAGAGCACCCCTAAACTTTGGGGTGCCTGTGTCTTGCTGATTTTTAGTTTTCCCAATTTATACGCCCATGAGTGGACGTGCCCTATGCTCCCTAAGCTGTGTTTTTTCGATGTTTCAGGACACACAGTACACTTCTCCAGAGTGGCTGTTGGCAACTTACATCCCACCCATCAGCATAGCAAGGCTGCCATTTCTCCATGGCCTGTCCTGCATTTCTGGTTTTGACACTTTTTGCAGCATGGCCCTTTTGACCGATGGGAAGCGAGACTTCTTTGTAGCGCTGATTTGCCTTTCCAGGTTGCTTGGTTGGCCAAAAAGGGCGTATGCGTTTTTTCCTGAATATATTCAGGAAAAAACGCATACGCCCTTTTTGGCCAAGGGCATCATTGTCGAAGTTTTACCACTTTACATATGTTTAAAGGCGATTCGAATCTACCTCCTGAAACATGTTTCCTGCAATTCTGCCTTGCTTTCAAATCCTCTTCGTTGCCTTCCCTCAATATATTTGTGGAAGAGAGTTATCATTTATAACTCTGCGGGTTTGTGAATGGCAGTGCCCCTGAGCTCCATTTTTCAACTGTCTTTTTTGGGAGCTGTCCGCAAAAGCACGGGATTGCCTCAGACCCTATTCAGGTTCCGGGGGGCAGGCTGAGCCTGTGGTTAATTCTTCTTCCTGATGGGAAAATAGAGTGACCTGTGCCTGTCCCAACACCTAGATCTAGTCTCTCATTGGTTGCCCCTCTTCCCTTTCATCCTCAGGACAAATTGCAACCTGTACGGAACAGGAGGTTAAAGGTGCTGATTCTCCAAGTACTGAGATTTCTAGTAAAGTAGCTGGAATGGCGAACCCGAACACAAATAAATGAGAAATGAGGTGCGTTTTAGAAACCTTTCAAAATCACACAGTGTACCACCTTCTGGGTTTCTCATGCATGTTTTCGATATAGGAATATGCCCTTCAACCTGGAGATTTGGGACCCATGGGAAGTGTACCAGGCAGTATTACTTTAAAGGGTCTGTGTTTGCTCACCCAACCTCACCCAACCTCTCAGCCCCAAGTGTGTCCACCCTTATGTCTCATCCAGCTGTGCGTCTAGATTTGGTCAATCCAGGTTGCATCACAGCCCCTGAACGAATTTTGTAAGAATTTCTCTCTCTTTCACTGTCTTTGTTTTACGGGTTTTTAAAAGTAATTTATTTTTATAATGGGGTTTAGCTGCTTTTCACGGCTGCGTTTATGCGGCTTTACACCCACTTGACTCTCTTCCAGACAGATATCAATACATAGGTTTTAAGATTCTTACTAGTCACATATATTCTTGTGCGGTGAATAGGGGGTGTTGAGTCCAGTTCAATGAGCAAGGAGTAGGTCTTATCTATTACATATTGGGTGTATGGAACGGTATCTGAGCCAATTTGAAACCCTTGTTTTATGCATCACCCCACCTCACCTTTCCCGTTAAGCAGCCATAGTGTGTTTTCTAAACGTGTGACTCTGTTCTGTTTTGTAATTCAGTTCAAGTGTAGCGGTTTTTACATTCCCTCTATAAGTGATACCTTATGATAAGTGTCTTTTTCTGTGTGACTTATTTCACTTAGAATCATTGTACCTAAGTCCACTCATCTTGCTTTTTCTATCCTTATGACATTGATTTCATGTCTGAGTGATATTCCATTGTACATAAGGACCACAACTTCTTTATCCATTTTTCTCTTTCCTGGGATATTTAAGGTGTCATGAAGTGGAGGTTCTTGTCAACAGAGCAGCCCTAAACTTTGGGGTGCCTGTGTCTTGCTGATTTTTAGTTTTCCCAATTTATACGCCCATGAGTGGACGTGCCCTATGCTCCCTAAGCTGTGTTTTCTCGATGTTTCAGGACACACCGTACTCTTCTCCAGAGTGGCTGTTGGCAATTTACATCCCGCCCATCAGCATAGCAAGGCTGCCATTTCTCCATGGCCTGTCCTGCATTTCTGGTTTTGACACTTTTTGCAGCATGGCCCTTTTGACCGATGGGAAGCGAGACTACTTTGTAGCGCTGATTTGCCTTTCCAGGTTGCTTGGTTGGCCAAAAAGGGCGTATGCGTTTTTTCCTGAATATATTCAGGAAAAAACGCATACGCCCTTTTTGGCCAAGGGCATCATTGTCGACGTTTTGCGACTTTTCATGTGCTTTAAAGGCGATTCGAATCTACCTCCCGAAACCTGTTTCCTGCAATTCTGCCTTGCTTTCAAATCCTCTTCGTTGCCTTCCCTCAATATATTTGTGGACGAGAGTTATCATTTATAACTCTGAGGGTTTGTGAATGGCAGTGTCCCTGGGCTCCATTTTTCAACTCGCTTTTTTGGGAGCTGGCCCTAAGAGCGTGGGATTGCCTCAGGCCCTATTCTGCTTCTGGGCGGCAGCCTGAGCCTGTGGTTAATTCTTCTTCCTGATGGGAAAATAGAGTGACCTGTGCCTGTCCCAACACCTAGATCTAGTCTCTCATTGGTTGGCCCTCTTCCCGTTCATCCTCAGGACAAATTGCAACCTGTAGGGAACAGGAGCTTAAAGGTGCTGATTCTCCAAGTAGGGAGATTGCTAGTAAAGTACCTGGAATGGCGAACTCGAGCACAAGGAGATGAGAAATGAGGTGCGTTTTAGAAACCTTTCAAAATCACACGGTGTACCATCTTCTGGGTTACTCATGTATGTTTTCGATGTAGGAAGATGCCCTTGAACCTGGAGATTTGGGACCCATGGGATGCGTACCACGCAGTATTACTTTAAAGGTTCTGCGTTTGCTCACCCAACCTCACCTAAACTCTCAGCCCCAAGAGTGTCCACCCTTATGTCTCATCCAGCTGTATGTCTAGATATGGTCAATCCAGGTTGCATCCCAGCCCCAGACCGAATTTTGGAAGAATTCCTCTCTGTTTCACTGTCTTTGTTTTACGGGTTTTTAAAAGTAATTTATTTTTATAATGGGGTTTATCTGCTTTTAACGGCTGTGTTTATGCGGCTTTACACCCACTTGACTCACTTCCAGACAGATATCAATACATAGGTTTTAAGATTCTTACTAGTCACATATATTCTTGTGCGGTGAATAGGGGGTGTTGAGTCCAGTTCACTGAGCAAGGAGTAGGTCTTGTCTATTACATATTGGGTGTATGGAACGGTATCTGAGCGAATTTGAAACCCTTGTTTTATGCATCACCTCACCTCACCTTTCCCGTTAAGCAGCCATAGTGTGTTTTCTAAAAGTGTGACTCTGTTCTGTTTTGTAATTCAGTTCAAGTGTAGCGGTTTTTACATTCCCTCTATAATTGATAGCTTATGATAAGTGTCTTTTTCTGTGTGACTTATTTCACTTAGAATCGTCGTACCTAAATCCAATCATCTTGCTTCTCCTAGCCTTATGACATTGATTTCATGTCTGAGTGATATTCCATTGTACATAAGGACCACAACTTCTTTATCCATTTTTCTCTTTCCTGGGATATTTAAGGTGTCATGAAGTGGAGGTTCTTGTCAACAGAGCAGCCCTAAACTTTGGGGTGCCTGTGTCTTGCTGATTTTTAGTTTTCCCAATTTATACGCCCATGAGTGGACGTGCCCTATGCTCCCTAAGCTGTGTTTTTTCGATGTTTCAGGACACACCGTACTCTTCTCCAGAGTGGCTGTTCGCAATTTACATCCCACCCATCAGCGTAGCAAGGCTGCCATTTCTCCATGGCCTGTCCTGCATTTCTGGTTTTGACACTTTTTGCAGCATGGCCCTTTTGACCGATGGGAAGCGAGAGTTCTTTGTAGCGCTGATTTGCCTTTCCAGGTTGCTTGGTTGGCCAAAAAGGGCGTATGCGTTTTTTCCTGAATATATTCAGGAAAAAACGCATACGCCCTTTTTGGCCAAGGGCATCATTGTCGAAGTTTTACCACTTTACATATGTTTAAAGGCGATTCGAATCTACCTCCTGAAACATGTTTCCTGCAATTCTGCCTTGCTTTCAAATCCTCTTCGTTGCCTTCCCTCAATATATTTGTGGAAGAGAGTTATCATTTATAACTCTGCGGGTTTGTGAATGGCAGTGCCCCTGAGCTCCATTTTTCAACTGTCTTTTTTGGGAGCTGTCCGCAAAAGCACGGGATTGCCTCAGACCCTATTCAGGTTCCGGGGGGCAGGCTGAGCCTGTGGTTAATTCTTCTTCCTGATGGGAAAATAGAGTGACCTGTGCCTGTCCCAACACCTAGATCTAGTCTCTCATTGGTTGCCCCTCTTCCCTTTCATCCTCAGGACAAATTGCAAACTGTACGGAACAGGAGGTTAAAGGTGCTGATTCTCCAAGTAGGGAGATTTCTAGTAAAGTAGCTGGAATGGCGAACCCGAACACAAGGAAATGAGAAATGAGGTGCGTTTTAGAAACCTTTCAAAATCACACTGTGTACCATCTTCTGGGTTTCTCATGCATGTTTTCGATGTATGAATATGCCCTTGAACCTGGAGATTTCGGACCCATGGGATGGGTACCAGGCAGTGTTACTTTAAAGGGTCTGTGTTTGCTCACCCAACCTCACCCAACCTCTCAGCCCCAAGTGTGTCCACCCTTATGTCTCATCCAGCTGTGGGTCTAGATATGGTCAATCCAGGTTGCATCACAGCCCCTGAACGAATTTTGTAAGAATTTCTCTCTCTTTCACTGTCTTTGTTTTACGGGTTTTTAAAAGTAATTTATTTTTATAATGGGGTTTATCTGCTTTTAACGGCTGTGTTTATGCGGCTTTACACCCACTTGACTCACTTCCAGACAGATATCAATACATAGGTTTTAAGATTCTTACTAGTCACATATATTCTTGTGCGGTGAATAGGGGGTGTTGAGTCCAGTTCACTGAGCAAGGAGTAGGTCTTGTCTATTACATATTGGGTGTATGGAACGGTATCTGAGCGAATTTGAAACCCTTGTTTTATGCATCACCTCACCTCACCTTTCCCGTTAAGCAGCCATAGTGTGTTTTCTAAACGTGTGACTCTGTTCTGTTTTGTAATTCAGTTCAAGTGTAGCGGTTTTTACATTCCCTCTATAAGTGATAGCTTATGATAAGTGTCTTTTTCTGTGTGACTTATTTCACTTAGAATCGTCGTACCTAAATCCCATCATCTTGCTTCTCCTAGCCTTATGACATTGATTTCATGTCTGAGTGATATTCCATTGTACATAAGGACCACAACTTCTTTATCCATTTTTCTCTTTCCTGGGATATCTAAGGTGTCATGAAGTGGAGGTTCTTGTCAACAGAGCAGCCCTAAACTTTGGGGTGCCTGTGTCTTGCTGATTTTTAGTTTTCCCAATTTATACGCCCATGAGTGGACGTGCCCTATGCTCCTAGAGCTGTGTTTTTTCGATGTTTCAGGACACACCGTACTCTTCTCCAGAGTGGCTGTTGGCAATTTACATCCCACCCATCAGCGTAGCAAGGCTGCCATTTCTCCATGGCCTGTCCTGCATTTCTGGTTTTGACACTTTTTGCAGCATGGCCCTTTTGACCGATGGGAAGCGAGACTTCTTTGTAGCCCTGATTTGCCTTTCCAGGTTGCTTGGTTGGCCAAAAAGGGCGTATGCGTTTTTTCCTGAATATATTCAGGAAAAAACGCATACGCCCTTTTTGGCCAAGGGCATCATTGTCGACGTTTTGCCACTTTACATATGCTTTAAAGGCGATTCGAATCTACCTTCTGAAACATGTTTCCTGCAATTCTGACTTGCTTTCAATTCCTCTTCGTTGCCTTCCCTCAATATATTTGTGGACGAGAGTTATCATTTATAACTCTGCGGGTTTGTAAATGGCAGTGTCCCTGGGCTCCATTTTTCAACTCGCTTTTTTGGGAGCTGGCCATAAGAGCGCGGGATTGCCTCAAGCCCTATTCTGCTTCTGGGCGGCAGGCTGAGCCTGTGGTTAATTCTTCTTCCTGATGGGAAAATAGAGAGACCTGTGCCTGTCCCAACACCTAGATCTAGTCTCTCATTGGTTGCCCCTCTTCCCATTCATCCTCAGGAAAAATTGCAACCTGTACGGAACAGGAGGATAAAGGTGCTGATTCTCCAAGTAGGGAGATGGCTAGTAAAATACCTGGAATGGCGAACCCGAGCACAAGGTGATGAGAAATGAGGTGCGTTTTAGAAACCTTTCAAAATCACACGGTGTGCCATCTTCTGGGTTTCTCATGTATGTTTTCGATGTAGGAAGATGCCCTTGAACCTGGAGATGTGGGACCCATGGGATGCGTACCAGGCAGTGTTACTTTAAAGGGTCTGCGTTTGCTCACCCAACCTCACCCAACCTCTCAGCCCCAAGTGTGTCCACCCTTATGTCTCATCCAGCTGTGCGTCTAGATATGGTCAATCCAGGTTGCATCACAGCCCCTGAACGAATTTTGTAAGAATTTCTCTCTCTTTCACTGTCTTTGTTTTACGGGTTTTTAAAAGTAATTTATTTTTATAATGGGGTTTATCTGCTTTTAACGGCTGTGTTTATGCGGCTTTACACCCACTTGACTCACTTCCAGACAGATATCGATACATAGGTTTTAAGATTCTTACTAGTCACATATATTCTTGTGCGGTGAATAGGGGGTGTTGAGTCCAGTTCACTGAGCAAGGAGTAGGTCTTGTCTATTACATATTGGGTGTATGGAACGGTATCTGAGCGAATTTGAAACCCTTGTTTTATGCATCACCTCACCTCACCTTTCCCGTTAAGCAGCCATAGTGTGTTTTCTAAACGTGTGACTCTGTTCTGTTTTGTAATTCAGTTCAAGTGTAGCGGTTTTTACATTCCCTCTATAAGTGATAGCTTATGATAAGTGTCTTTTTCTGTGTGACTTATTTCACTTAGAATCGTCGTACCTAAATCCAATCATCTTGCTTCTCCTAGCCTTATGACATTGATTTCATGTCTGAGTGATATTCCATTGTACATAAGGACCACAACTTCTTTATCCATTTTTCTCTTTCCTGGGATATTTAAGGTGTCATGAAGTGGAGGTTCTTGTCAACAGAGCAGCCCTAAACTTTGGGGTGCCTGTGTCTTGCTGATTTTTAGTTTTCCCAATTTATACGCCCATGAGTGGACGTGCCCTATGCTCCCTAAGCTGTGTTTTCTCGATGTTTCAGGACACACCGTACACTTCTCCAGAGTGGCTGTTGGCAATTTACATCCCGCCCATCAGCGTAGCAAGGCTGCCATTTCTCCATGGCCTGTCCTGCATTTCTGGTTTTGACACTTTTTGCAGCATGGCCCTTTTGACCGATGGGAAGCGAGACTACTTTGTAGCGCTGATTTGCCTTTCCAGGTTGCTTGGTTGGCCAAAAAGGGCGTATGCGTTTTTTCCTGAATATATTCAGGAAAAAACGCATACGCCCTTTTTGGCCAAGGGCATCATTGTCGACGTTTTGCGACTTTTCATGTGCTTTAAAGGCGATTCGAATCTACCTCCCGAAACCTGTTTCCTGCAATTCTGCCTTGCTTTCAAATCCTCTTCGTTGCCTTCCCTCAATATATTTGTGGACGAGAGTTATCATTTATAACTCTGCGGGTTTGTGAATGGCAGTGTCCCTGGGCTCCATTTTTCAACTCGCTTTTTTGGGAGCTGGCCCTAAGAGCGTGGGATTGCCTCAGGCCCTATTCTGCTTCTGGGCGGCAGGCTGAGCCTGTGGTTAATTCTTCTTCCTGATGGGAAAATAGAGTGACCTGTGCCTGTCCCAACACCTAGATCTAGTCTCTCATTGGTTGGCCCTCTTCCCGTTCATCCTCAGGACAAATTGCAACCTGTAGGGAACAGGAGGTTAAAGGTGCTGATTCTCCAAGTAGGGAGATTGCTAGTAAAGTACCTGGAATGGCGAACCCGAGCACAAGGAGATGAGAAATGAGGTGTGTTTTAGAAACCTTTCAAAATCACACGGTGTACCATCTTCTGGGTTACTCATGTATGTTTTCGATGTAGGAAGATGCCCTTGAACCTGGGGATTTGGGACCCATGGGATGCGTACCACGCAGTATTACTTTAAAGGTTCTGCGTTTGCTCACCCAACCTACCCAAACTCTCAGCCCCAAGACTGTCCACCCTTATGTCTTATCCAGCTGTATGTCTAGATATGGTCAATCCAGGTTGCATCCCAGCCCCAGACCGAATTTTGGAAGAATTTCTCTCTGTTTCACTGTCTTTGTTTTACGGGTTTTTAAAAGTAATTTATTTTTATAATGGGGTTTATCTGCTTTTAACGGCTGTGTTTATGCGGCTTTACACCCACTTGACTCACTTCCAGACAGATATCGATACATAGGTTTTAAGATTCTTACTAGTCACATATATTCTTGTGCGGTGAATAGGGGGTGTTGAGTCCAGTTCACTGAGCAAGGAGTAGGTCTTGTCTATTACATATTGGGTGTATGGAACGGTATCTGAGCGAATTTGAAACCCTTGTTTTATGCATCACCTCACCTCACCTTTCCCGTTAAGCAGCCATAGTGTGTTTTCTAAACGTGTGACTCTGTTCTGTTTTGTAATTCAGTTCAAGTGTAGCGGTTTTTACATTCCCTCTATAAGTGATAGCTTATGATAAGTGTCTTTTTCTGTGTGACTTATTTCACTTAGAATCGTCGTACCTAAATCCCATCATCTTGCTTCTCCTAGCCTTATGACATTGATTTCATGTCTGAGTGATATTCCATTGTACATAAGGACCACAACTTCTTTATCCATTTTTCTCTTTCCTGGGATATTTAAGGTGTCATGAAGTGGAGGTTCTTGTCAACAGAGCAGCCCTAAACTTTGGGGTGCCTGTGTCTTGCTGATTTTTAGTTTTCCCAATTTATACGCCCATGAGTGGACGTGCCCTATGCTCCCTAAGCTGTGTTTTTTCGATGTTTCAGGACACACAGTACACTTCTCCAGAGTGGCTGTTGGCAATTTACATCCCACCCATCAGCATAGCAAGGCTGCCATTTCTCCATGGCCTGTCCTGCATTTCTGGTTTTGACACTTTTTGCAGCATGGCCCTTTTGACCGATGGGAAGCGAGACTTCTTTGTAGCGCTGATTTGCCTTTCCAGGTTGCTTGGTTGGCCAAAAAGGGCGTATGCGTTTTTTCCTGAATATATTCAGGAAAAAACGCATACGCCCTTTTTGGCCAAGGGCATCATTGTCGAAGTTTTACCACTTTACATATGTTTAAAGGTGATTCGAATCTACCTCCTGAAACATGTTTCCTGCAATTCTGCCTTGCTTTCAAATCCTCTTCGTTGCCTTCCCTCAATATATTTGTGGAAGAGAGTTATCATTTATAACTCTGCGGGTTTGTGAATGGCAGTGCCCCTGAGCTCCATTTTTCAACTGTCTTTTTTGGGAGCTGTCCGCAAAAGCACGGGATTGCCTCAGACCCTATTCAGGTTCCGGGGGGCAGGCTGAGCCTGTGGTTAATTCTTCTTCCTGATGGGAAAATAGAGTGACCTGTGCCTGTCCCAACACCTAGATCTAGTCTCTCATTGGTTGCCCCTCTTCCCTTTCATCCTCAGGACAAATTGCAACCTGTACGGAACAGGAGGTTAAAGGTGCTGATTCTCCAAGTACTGAGATTTCTAGTAAAGTAGCTGGAATGGCGAACCCGAACACAAATAAATGAGAAATGAGGTGCGTTTTAGAAACCTTTCAAAATCACACAGTGTACCACCTTCTGGGTTTCTCATGCATGTTTTCGATATAGGAATATGCCCTTCAACCTGGAGATTTGGGACCCATGGGAAGTGTACCAGGCAGTATTACTTTAAAGGGTCTGTGTTTGCTCACCCAACCTCACCCAACCTCTCAGCCCCAAGTGTGTCCACCCTTATGTCTCATCCAGCTGTGCGTCTAGATATGGTCAATCCAGGTTGCATCACAGCCCCTGAACGAATTTTGTAAGAATTTCTCTCTCTTTCACTGTCTTTGTTTTACGGGTTTTTAAAAGTAATTTATTTTTATAATGGGGTTTAGCTGCTTTTCACGGCTGCGTTTATGCGGCTTTACACCCACTTGACTCTCTTCCAGACAGATATCAATACATAGGTTTTAAGATTCTTACTAGTCACATATATTCTTGTGCGGTGAATAGGGGGTGTTGAGTCCAGTTCAATGAGCAAGGAGTAGGTCTTATCTATTACATATTGGGTGTATGGAACGGTATCTGAGCCAATTTGAAACCCTTGTTTTATGCATCACCCCACCTCACCTTTCCCGTTAAGCAGCCATAGTGTGTTTTCTAAACGTGTGACTCTGTTCTGTTTTGTAATTCAGTTCAAGTGTAGCGGTTTTTACATTCCCTCTATAAGTGATACCTTATGATAAGTGTCTTTTTCTGTGTGACTTATTTCACTTAGAATCATTGTACCTAAGTCCACTCATCTTGCTTTTTCTATCCTTATGACATTGATTTCATGTCTGAGTGATATTCCATTGTACATAAGGACCACAACTTCTTTATCCATTTTTCTCTTTCCTGGGATATTTAAGGTGTCATGAAGTGGAGGTTCTTGTCAACAGAGCAGCCCTAAACTTTGGGGTGCCTGTGTCTTGCTGATTTTTAGTTTTCCCAATTTATACGCCCATGAGTGGACGTGCCCTATGCTCCCTAAGCTGTGTTTTCTCGATGTTTCAGGACACACCGTACTCTTCTCCAGAGTGGCTGTTGGCAATTTACATCCCGCCCATCAGCATAGCAAGGCTGCCATTTCTCCATGGCCTGTCCTGCATTTCTGGTTTTGACACTTTTTGCAGCATGGCCCTTTTGACCGATGGGAAGCGAGACTACTTTGTAGCGCTGATTTGCCTTTCCAGGTTGCTTGGTTGGCCAAAAAGGGCGTATGCGTTTTTTCCTGAATATATTCAGGAAAAAACGCATACGCCCTTTTTGGCCAAGGGCATCATTGTCGACGTTTTGCGACTTTTCATGTGCTTTAAAGGCGATTCGAATCTACCTCCCGAAACCTGTTTCCTGCAATTCTGCCTTGCTTTCAAATCCTCTTCGTTGCCTTCCCTCAATATATTTGTGGACGAGAGTTATCATTTATAACTCTGAGGGTTTGTGAATGGCAGTGTCCCTGGGCTCCATTTTTCAACTCGCTTTTTTGGGAGCTGGCCCTAAGAGCGTGGGATTGCCTCAGGCCCTATTCTGCTTCTGGGCGGCAGCCTGAGCCTGTGGTTAATTCTTCTTCCTGATGGGAAAATAGAGTGACCTGTGCCTGTCCCAACACCTAGATCTAGTCTCTCATTGGTTGGCCCTCTTCCCGTTCATCCTCAGGACAAATTGCAACCTGTAGGGAACAGGAGGTTAAAGGTGCTGATTCTCCAAGTAGGGAGATTGCTAGTAAAGTACCTGGAATGGCGAACTCGAGCACAAGGAGATGAGAAATGAGGTGCGTTTTAGAAACCTTTCAAAATCACACGGTGTACCATCTTCTGGGTTACTCATGTATGTTTTCGATGTAGGAAGATGCCCTTGAACCTGGAGATTTGGGACCCATGGGATGCGTACCACGCAGTATTACTTTAAAGGTTCTGCGTTTGCTCACCCAACCTCACCTAAACTCTCAGCCCCAAGAGTGTCCACCCTTATGTCTCATCCAGCTGTATGTCTAGATATGGTCAATCCAGGTTGCATCCCAGCCCCAGACCGAATTTTGGAAGAATTCCTCTCTGTTTCACTGTCTTTGTTTTACGGGTTTTTAAAAGTAATTTATTTTTATAATGGGGTTTATCTGCTTTTAACGGCTGTGTTTATGCGGCTTTACACCCACTTGACTCACTTCCAGACAGATATCAATACATAGGTTTTAAGATTCTTACTAGTCACATATATTCTTGTGCGGTGAATAGGGGGTGTTGAGTCCAGTTCACTGAGCAAGGAGTAGGTCTTGTCTATTACATATTGGGTGTATGGAACGGTATCTGAGCGAATTTGAAACCCTTGTTTTATGCATCACCTCACCTCACCTTTCCCGTTAAGCAGCCATAGTGTGTTTTCTAAAAGTGTGACTCTGTTCTGTTTTGTAATTCAGTTCAAGTGTAGCGGTTTTTACATTCCCTCTATAAGTGATAGCTTATGATAAGTGTCTTTTTCTGTGTGACTTATTTCACTTAGAATCGTCGTACCTAAATCCAATCATCTTGCTTCTCCTAGCCTTATGACATTGATTTCATGTCTGAGTGATATTCCATTGTACATAAGGACCACAACTTCTTTATCCATTTTTCTCTTTCCTGGGATATTTAAGGTGTCATGAAGTGGAGGTTCTTGTCAACAGAGCAGCCCTAAACTTTGGGGTGCCTGTGTCTTGCTGATTTTTAGTTTTCCCAATTTATACGCCCATGAGTGGACGTGCCCTATGCTCCCTAAGCTGTGTTTTTTCGATGTTTCAGGACACACCGTACTCTTCTCCAGAGTGGCTGTTCGCAATTTACATCCCACCCATCAGCGTAGCAAGGCTGCCATTTCTCCATGGCCTGTCCTGCATTTCTGGTTTTGACACTTTTTGCAGCATGGCCCTTTTGACCGATGGGAAGCGAGAGTTCTTTGTAGCGCTGATTTGCCTTTCCAGGTTGCTTGGTTGGCCAAAAAGGGCGTATGCGTTTTTTCCTGAATATATTCAGGAAAAAACGCATACGCCCTTTTTGGCCAAGGGCATCATTGTCGAAGTTTTACCACTTTACATATGTTTAAAGGCGATTCGAATCTACCTCCTGAAACATGTTTCCTGCAATTCTGCCTTGCTTTCAAATCCTCTTCGTTGCCTTCCCTCAATATATTTGTGGAAGAGAGTTATCATTTATAACTCTGCGGGTTTGTGAATGGCAGTGCCCCTGAGCTCCATTTTTCAACTGTCTTTTTTGGGAGCTGTCCGCAAAAGCACGGGATTGCCTCAGACCCTATTCAGGTTCCGGGGGGCAGGCTGAGCCTGTGGTTAATTCTTCTTCCTGATGGGAAAATAGAGTGACCTGTGCCTGTCCCAACACCTAGATCTAGTCTCTCATTGGTTGCCCCTCTTCCCTTTCATCCTCAGGACAAATTGCAAACTGTACGGAACAGGAGGTTAAAGGTGCTGATTCTCCAAGTAGGGAGATTTCTAGTAAAGTAGCTGGAATGGCGAACCCGAACACAAGGAAATGAGAAATGAGGTGCGTTTTAGAAACCTTTCAAAATCACACTGTGTACCATCTTCTGGGTTTCTCATGCATGTTTTCGATGTATGAATATGCCCTTGAACCTGGAGATTTCGGACCCATGGGATGGGTACCAGGCAGTGTTACTTTAAAGGGTCTGTGTTTGCTCACCCAACCTCACCCAACCTCTCAGCCCCAAGTGTGTCCACCCTTATGTCTCATCCAGCTGTGGGTCTAGATATGGTCAATCCAGGTTGCATCACAGCCCCTGAACGAATTTTGTAAGAATTTCTCTCTCTTTCACTGTCTTTGTTTTACGGGTTTTTAAAAGTAATTTATTTTTATAATGGGGTTTATCTGCTTTTAACGGCTGTGTTTATGCGGCTTTACACCCACTTGACTCACTTCCAGACAGATATCAATACATAGGTTTTAAGATTCTTACTAGTCACATATATTCTTGTGCGGTGAATAGGGGGTGTTGAGTCCAGTTCACTGAGCAAGGAGTAGGTCTTGTCTATTACATATTGGGTGTATGGAACGGTATCTGAGCGAATTTGAAACCCTTGTTTTATGCATCACCTCACCTCACCTTTCCCGTTAAGCAGCCATAGTGTGTTTTCTAAACGTGTGACTCTGTTCTGTTTTGTAATTCAGTTCAAGTGTAGCGGTTTTTACATTCCCTCTATAAGTGATAGCTTATGATAAGTGTCTTTTTCTGTGTGACTTATTTCACTTAGAATCGTCGTACCTAAATCCAATCATCTTGCTTCTCCTAGCCTTATGACATTGATTTCATGTCTGAGTGATATTCCATTGTACATAAGGACCACAACTTCTTTATCCATTTTTCTCTTTCCTGGGATATTTAAGGTGTCATGAAGTGGAGGTTCTTGTCAACAGAGCAGCCCTAAACTTTGGGGTGCCTGTGTCTTGCTGATTTTTAGTTTTCCCAATTTATACGCCCATGAGTGGACGTGCCCTATGCTCCCTAAGCTGTGTTTTTTCGATGTTTCAGGACACACCGTACTCTTCTCCAGAGTGGCTGTTGGCAATTTACATCCCACCCATCAGCGTAGCAAGGCTGCCATTTCTCCATGGCCTGTCCTGCATTTCTGGTTTTGACACTTTTTGCAGCATGGCCCTTTTGACCGATGGGAAGCGAGAGTTCTTTGTAGCGCTGATTTGCCTTTCCAGGTTGCTTGGTTGGCCAAAAAGGGCGTATGCGTTTTTTCCTGAATATATTCAGGAAAAAACGCATACGCCCTTTTTGGCCAAGGGCATCATTGTCGACGTTTTGCCACTTTACATATGCTTTAAAGGCGATTCGAATCTACCTTCTGAAACATGTTTCCTGCAATTCTGACTTGCTTTCAATTCCTCTTCGTTGCCTTCCCTCAATATATTTGTGGACGAGAGTTATCATTTATAACTCTGCGGGTTTGTAAATGGCAGTGTCCCTGGGCTCCATTTTTCAACTCGCTTTTTTGGGAGCTGGCCATAAGAGCGCGGGATTGCCTCAAGCCCTATTCTGCTTCTGGGCGGCAGGCTGAGCCTGTGGTTAATTCTTCTTCCTGATGGGAAAATAGAGAGACCTGTGCCTGTCCCAACACCTAGATCTAGTCTCTCATTGGTTGCCCCTCTTCCCATTCATCCTCAGGAAAAATTGCAACCTGTACGGAACAGGAGGATAAAGGTGCTGATTCTCCAAGTAGGGAGATGGCTAGTAAAATACCTGGAATGGCGAACCCGAGCACAAGGTGATGAGAAATGAGGTGCGTTTTAGAAACCTTTCAAAATCACACGGTGTGCCATCTTCTGGGTTTCTCATGTATGTTTTCGATGTAGGAAGATGCCCTTGAACCTGGAGATGTGGGACCCATGGGATGCGTACCAGGCAGTGTTACTTTAAAGGGTCTGCGTTTGCTCACCCAACCTCACCCAACCTCTCAGCCCCAAGTGTGTCCACCCTTATGTCTCATCCAGCTGTGCGTCTAGATATGGTCAATCCAGGTTGCATCACAGCCCCTGAACGAATTTTGTAAGAATTTCTCTCTCTTTCACTGTCTTTGTTTTACGGGTTTTTAAAAGTAATTTATTTTTATAATGGGGTTTAGCTGCTTTTCACGGCTGTGTTTATGCGGCTTTACACCCACTTGACTCACTTCCAGAGAGATATCAATACATAGGTTTTAAGATTCTTACTAGTCAGATATATTCTTGTGTGGTGAATAGGGGGTGTTGAGTCCCGTTCACTGAGCAAGGAGTCGGTCTTTTCTATTACATATTGGGTGTATGGAACGGTATCTGAGCCAATTTGAAACCCTTGTTTTATGCATCACCCCACCTCACCTTTCCCGTTAAGCAGCCATAGTGTGTTTTCTAAACGTGTGACTCTGTTCTGTTCTGTAATTCAGTTCAAGTGTAGCGGTTTTTACATTTCCTCTATAAGTGATAGCTTATGATAAGTGTCTTTTTCTGTGTGACTTATTTCACTTAGAATCATCGTACCTAAGTCCACTCATCTTGCTTCTTCTAGCCTTATGACATTGATTTCATGTCTGAGTGATATTCCATTGTACATAAGGACCACAACTTCTTTATCCATTTTTCTCTTTCCTGGGATATTTAAGGTGTCATGAAGTGGAGGTTCTTGTCAACAGAGCAGCCCTAAACTTTGGGGTGCCTGTGTCTTGCTGATTTTTAGTTTTCCCAATTTATACGCCCATGAGTGGACGTGCCCTATGCTCCCTAAGCTGTGTTTTTTCGATGTTTCAGGACACACCGTACACTTCTCCAGAGTGGCTGTTGGCAATTTACATCCCGCCCATCAGTGTAGCAAGGATGCCATTTCTCCATGGCCTGTCCTGCATTTCTGGTTTTGACACTTTTTGCAGCATGGCCCTTTTGACCGATGGGAAGCGAGTCTTCTTTGTAGCGCTGATTTGCCTTTCCAGGTTGCTTGGTTGGCCAAAAAGGGCGAATGCGTTTTTTCCTGAATATATTCAGGAAAAAACGCATACGTCCTTTTTGGCCAAGGGCATCATTGTCGACGTTTTGTGACTTTTCATGTGCTTTAAAGGCGATTCGAATCTACCTCCTGAAACCTGTTTCCTGCAATTCTGCCTTGCTTTCAAATCCTCTTCGTTGCCTTCCCTCAATATATTTGTGGACGAGAGTTATCATTTATAACTCTGCGGGTTTGTAAATGGCAGTGTTCCTGGGCTCCATTTTTCAACTCGCTTTTTTGGGAGCTGGCCATAAGTGCGCGGGATTGCCTCAGGCCCTATTCTGCTTCTGGGCGGCAGGCTGAGCCTGTGGTTAATTCTTCTTCCTGATGGGAAAATAGAGAGACCTGTGCCTGTCCCAACACCTAGATCTAGTCTCTCATTGGTTGCCCCTCTTCCCATTCATCCTCAGGACAAATTGCAACCTGTACGGAACAGGAGGATAAAGGTGCTGATTCTCCAAGTAGGGAGATGGCTAGTAAAGTACCTGGAATGGCGAACCCGAGCACAAGGAGATGAGAAATGAGGTGCGTTTTAGAAACCTTTCAAAATCACACGGTGTGCCATCTTCTGGGTTTCTCATGTATGTTTTCGATGTAGGAAGATGCCCTTGAACCTGGAGATGTGGGACCCATGGGATGCGTACCAGGCAGTGTTACTTTAAAGGGTCTGCGTTTGCTCACCCAACCTCAACGAACCTCTCAGCCCCAAGTGTGTCCACCCTTATGTCTCATCCAGCCTTGTGTCCAGATATGGTCAATCCAGGTTGCATCACAGCCCCGGAACGAATTTTGTAAGAATTTCTCTCTCTTTCACTGTCTTTGTTTTACGGGTTTTTAAAAGTAATTTATTTTTATAATGGTGTTTAGATGCTTTTCACGGCTGTGTTTATGCGGCTTTACACCCACTTGACTCACTTCCAGACAGATATCAATACATAGGTTTTAAGATTCTTACTAGTCAGATATATTCTTGTGTGGTGAATAGGGGGGGTTTAGTCCAGTTCACTGAGCAAGGAGTCGGTCTTTTCTATTACATATTGGGTGTATGGAACGGTATCTGAGCGAATTTGAAACCGTTGTTTTATGCATCACCCCACCTCACCTTTCCCGTTAAGCAGCCATAGTGTGTTTTCTAAACGTGTGACTCTGTTCTGTTCTGTAATTCAGTTCAAGTGTAGCGGTTTTTACATTTCCTCTATAAATGATAGCTTATGATAAGTGTCTTTTTCTGTGTGACTTATTTCACTTAGAATCATCGTACCTAAGTCCACTCATCTTGCTTCTTCTAGCCTTATGACATTGATTTCATGTCTGAGTGATATTCCATTGTACATAAGGACCACAAATTCTTTATCCATTTTTCTCTTTCCTGGGATATTTAAGGTGTCATGAAGTGGAGGTTCTTGTCAACAGAGCAGCCCTAAACTTTGGGGTGCCTGTGTCTTGCTGATTTTTAGTTTTCCCAATTTATACGCCCATGAGTGGACGTGCCCTATGCTCCCTAAGCTGTGTTTTTTCGATGTTTCAGGACACACCGTACACTTCTCCAGAGTGGCTGTTGGGAATTTACATCCCGACCATCAGTGTAGCAAGGCTGCCATTTCTCCATGGCCTGTCCTGCATTTCTGGTTTTGACACTTTTTGCAGCATGGCCCTTTTGACCGATGGGAAGCGAGTCTTCTTTGTAGCGTTGATTTGCCTTTCCAGGTTGCTTGGTTGGCCAAAAAGGGCGTATGCGTTTTTTCCTGAATATATTCAGGAAAAAACGCATACGCCCTTTTTTGCCAAGGGCATCATTGTCGACGTTTTGCGACTTTTCATGTGCTTTAAAGGCGATTCGAATCTACCTCCCGAAACCTGTTTCCTGCAATTCTGCCTTGCTTTCAAATCCTCTTCGTTGCCTTCCCTCAATATATTTGTGGACGAGAGTTATCATTTATAACTCTGCGGGTTTGTAAATGGCAGTGTCCCTGGGCTCCATTTTTCAACTCGCTT
The DNA here is from genome assembly GCF_028021215.1 of Eschrichtius robustus. Taxonomy (NCBI): domain Eukaryota; kingdom Metazoa; phylum Chordata; class Mammalia; order Artiodactyla; family Eschrichtiidae; genus Eschrichtius; species Eschrichtius robustus. The sequence goes on from NW_027175194.1 coordinate 1,107,371, forward strand.
TTTTGGGAGCTGGCCGTAAGAGCGCGGGATTGCCTCAGGCCCTATTCTGCTTCTGGGCGGCAGGCTGAGCCTGTGGTTAATTCTTCTTCCTGATGGGAAAATAGAGTGACCTGTGCCTGTCCCAACACCTAGATCTGGTCTCTCATTGGTTGCCCCTCTTCCCATTCATCCTCAGGACAAATTGCAACCTGTACGGAACAGGAGGTTAAAGGTGCTGATTCTCCAAGTAGGGAGATGGCTAGTAAAGTACCTGGAATGTCGAACCCGAGCACAAGGAGATGAGAAATGAGGTGCGTTTTAGAAACCTTTCAAAATCACAAGGTGTGCCATCTTCTGGGTTTCTCATGTGTGTTTTCGATGTAGGAAGATGCCCTTGAACCTGGAGATTTGGGACCCATGGGATGCGTACCACGCAGTATTACTTTAAAGCTTCTGCGTTTGCTCACCCAACCTCACCCAACCTCTCAGCCCCAAGAATGTCCACCCTTATGTCTCATCCAGCTGTATGTCTAGATATGGTCAATCCAGGTTGCATCCCACCCCCAGAAAGAATTTTGGAAGAATTTCTCTCTCTTTCACAGTCTTTGTTTTACGGGTTTTTAAAAGTAATTTATTTTTATAATGGGGTTTAGCTGTTTTTCACGGCTGTGTTTATGCGGCTTTACACCCACTTGACTCACTTCCAGAGAGATATCAATACATAGGTTTTAAGATTCTTACTAGTCACATATATTCTTGTGTGGTGAATAGGGGGTGTTGAGTCCAGTTCACTGAGCAAGGAGTAGGTCTTGTCTATTACATATTGGGTGTATGGAACGATATCTGAACGAATTTGAAACCGTTGTTTTATGCATCACCCCCCCTCACCTTTCCCGTTAAGCAGCCATAGTGTGTTTTCTAAACGTGTGACTCTGTTCTGTTTTGTAATTCAGTTCAAGTGTAGCGGTTTTTACATTCCCTCTATAAGTGATAGCTTATGATAAGTGTCTTTTTCTGTGTGACTTATTTCACTTAGAATCGTCGTACCTAAATCCACTCATCTTGCTTCTACTAGCCTTATGACATTGATTTCATGTCTGAGTGATATTCCATTGTACATAAGGACCACCACTTCTTTATCCATTTTTCTCTTTCCTGGGATATTTAAGGTGTCATGAAGTGGAGGTTCTTGTCAACAGAGCAGCCCTAAACTTTGGGGTGCCTGTGTCTTGCTGATTTTTAGTTTTCCCAATTTATACGCCCATGAGTGGACGTGCCCTATGCTCCCTAAGCTGTGTTTTTTCGATGTTTCAGGACACACCGTACCCTTCTCCAGAGTGGCTGTTGGCAATTTACATCCCGCCCATCAGCGTAGCAAGGCTGCCATTTCTCCATGGCCTGTCCTGCATTTCTGGTTTTGACACTTTTTGCAGCATGGCCCTTTTGACCAATGGGAAGCGAGACTTCTTTGTAGCGCTGATTTGCCTTTCCAGGTTGCTTGGTTGGCCAAAAAGGGCGTATGCGTTTTTTCCTGAATATATTCAGGAAAAAACGCATACGCCCTTTTTGGCCAAGGGCATCATTGTCGAAGTTTTGCCACTTTTCATGTGCTTTAAAGGCGATTCGAATCTACCTCTTGAAACCTGTTTCCTGCAATTCTGACTTGCTTTCAAATCCTCTTCGTTGCCTTCCCTCAATATATTTGTGGACGAGAGTTATCATTTATAACTCTGTGGGTTTGTGAATGGCAGTGTCCCTGGGCTCCATTTTTCAACTCGCTTTTTTGGGAGCTGGCCGCAAGAGCGCGGGATTGCCTCAGGCCCTATTCTGCTTCCGGGCGGCAGGCTGAGCCTGTGGTTAATTCTTTTTCCTGATGGGAATATAGAGTGACCTGTGCCTGTCCCAACACCTAGATCTAGTCTCTCATTGGTTGCCCCTCTTCCCGTTCATCCTCAGGACAAATTTCAACCTGTAGGGAACAGGAGATTAAAGGTGCTGATTCTCCAAGTAGGGAGATTGCTAATAAAGTAGCTGGAATTGCGAACCCGAGCACAAGGAGATGAGAAATGAGGTGTGTTTTAGAAACCTTTCAAAATCGCATGGTGTACCTTCTTCTGGGTTTCTCATGCATGTTTTCGATGTAGGAAGATGCCCTTGAACCTGGAGATTTGGGACCCATGGGATGGGTACCACGCAGTATTACCTTAAAGGGTCTGTGTTTGCTCACCCAACCTCACCCAACCTCTCAGCCCCAAGAGTGTCCACCCTTATGTCTCATCCAGCTGTGGGTCTAGATATGGTCAATCCAGGTTGCATCACAGCCCCTGAACGAATTACGTAAGAATTTCTCTCTCTTTCACTGTCTTTGTTTTATGGGTTTTTAAAAGTAATTTATTTTTATAATGGGGTTTAGTTGCCTTTCACGGCTGTGTTTATGCGGCTTTACACCCACTTGACTCACTTCCAGAGAGATATCAATACATAGGTTTTACGATTCTTAGTAGTCAGATATATTCTTGTGCGGTGAATAGGGGGTGTTGTGTCCAGTTCACTGAGCAAGGAGTAGGTCTTGTCTATTACATATTGGGTGTATGGAACGGTATCTGAGCGAATTTGAAACCCTTGTTTTATGCATCACCCCACCTCACCTTTCCCGTTAAGCAGCCATAGTGTGTTTTCTAAACGTGTGACTCTGTTCTGTTTTGTAATTCAGTTCAAGTGTAGCGGTTTTTACATTCCCTCTATAAGTGATACCTTATGATAAGTGTCTTTTTCTGTGTGACTTATTTCACTTAGAATCTTCGTTCCTAAATCCACTCATCTTGCTTCTACTAGCCTTATGACATTTATTTCATGTCTGAGTGATATTCCATTGTACATAAGGACCAAAACTTCTTTATCAATTTTTTTCTTTCCTGGTATATTTAAGGTGTCATGAAGTGGAGGTTCTTGTCAACAGAGCAGCCCTAATCATTGGGGTGCCTGTGTCTTGCTGATTTTTAGTTTTCCCAATTTATACGACCATGAGTGGACGTGCCCTATGCTCCCTAAGCTGTGTTTTTTCGATGTTTCAGGACACACCGTACACTTCTCCAGTGTGGCTGTTGGCAATTTACATCCCTCCCATCAGCGTAGCAAGGCTGCCATTTCTCCATGGCCTGTCCTGCATTTCTGGTTTTGACACTTTTTGCAGCATGGCCCTTTTGACCGATGGGAAGCGAGACTACTTTGTAGCGCTGATTTGCCTTTCCAGGTTGCTTGGTTGGCAAAAAAGGGCGTATGCGTTTTTTCCTGAATATATTCAGGAAAAAACGCATACGCCCTTTTTGGCCAAGGTCATCATTGTCGACGTTTCGCCACCTTTCATGTGCTTTAAAGGCGATTCGAATCTACCTCCTGAAATCTGTTTCCTGCAATTCTGCCTTGCTTTCAAATCCTCTTCGTTGCCTTCCCTCAATATATTTTTGGACGAGAGTTATCATTTATAACTCAGCAGGTTTATGAATTGCAGTGACCCTGAGCTCCATTTTTCAACTGTCTTTTTTGGGAGCTGGCCGCAAACGCACGGGATTGCCTAAGGCCCTATTCTGGTTCCCGGGGGTAGGCTGAGCCTGTGGTTAATTCTTCTTCCTGATGGGAAAATAGAGTGACCTGTGCCTGTCCCAACACCTAGATCTAGTCTCTCATTGGTTGCCCCTCTTCCCTTTCATCCTCAGGACAAATTGCAACCTGTACGGAACAGGAGGTTAAAGGTGCTGATTCTCCAAGTACTGAGATTTCTAGTAAAGTAGCTGGAATGGCGAACCCGAACACAAGGAGATGAGAAATGAGGTGCTTTTTAGAAACCTTTGAAAATCACACGGTGTACCATCTTCTGGGTTTCTCATGCATGTTTTCGATGTAGGAATATGTCCTTGAATCTGGAGATTTGGGACCCATGGGATGGGTACCAGGCAGTATTACATTAAAGGGTCTGTGTTTGGTCACCCAACCTCACCCAAACTCTCAGCCCCAAGTGTGTCCACCCTTATGTCTCATCCAGCTGTGGGTCTAGATATGGTCAATCCAGGTTGCATCACAGCCCCTGAACGAATTTTGTAAGAATTTCTCTCTCTTTCACTGTCTTTGTTTTACGGGTTTTTAAAAGTAATTTATTTTTATAATGGGGTTTAGCTGCTTTTCACGGCTGTGTTTATGCGGCTTTACACCCACTTGACTCACTTCCAGACAGATATCAATACATAGGTTTTAAGATTCTTACTAGTCACATATATTCTTGTGCGGTGAATAGGGGGTGTTGAGTCCAGTTCACTGAGCAAGGAGTCGGTCTTTTCTATTACATATTTGGTTTATGGAACGTTATCTGAGCCAATTTGAAACCCTTGTTTTATGCATCACCCCACCTCACCTTTCCCGTTAAGCAGCCATAGTGTGTTTTCTAAACGTGTGACTCTGTTCTGTTTTGTAATTCAGTTCAAGTGTAGCGGTTTTTACATTCCCTCTATAAGTGATAGCTTATGATAAGTGTCTTTTTCTGAGTGACTTATTTCACTTAGAATCATCGTACCTAAGTCCACTCATCTTGCTTCTTCTAGCCTTATGATATTGATTTCATGTCTGAGTGATATTCCATTGTACATAAGGACAACAACTTCTTTATCCATTTTTCTCTTTCCTGGGATATTTAAGGTGTCATGAAGTGGAGGTTCTTGTCAACAGAGCAGCCCTAAACTTTGGGGTGCCTGTGTCTTGCTGATTTTTAGTTTTCCCAATTTATACGCCCATGAGTGCACGTGCCCTATGCTCCCTAAGCTGTGTTTTTTCGATGTTTCAGGACACACCGTACACTTCTCCAGAGTGGCTGTTGGCAATTTACATCCCGCCCATCAGCGTAGCAAGGCTGACATTTCTCCATGGCCTGTCCTGCATTTCTGGTTTTGACACATTTTGCAGCATGGCCCTTTTGACCAATGGGAAGCGAGACTTCTTTGTAGCGCTGATTTGCCTTTCCAGGTTGCTTGGTTGGCCAAAAAGGGCGTATGCGTTTTTTCCTGAATATATTCAGGAAAAAACGCATACGCCCTTTTTGGCCAAGGGCATCATTGTCGACGTTTTGCCGCTTTTCATGTGCTTTAAAGGCGATTCGAATCTACCTCCTGAAATCTGTTTCCTGCAATTCTGCCTTGCTTTCAAATCCTCTTCATTGCCTTCCGTCAATATATCTGTGGTTGACAGTTATCATTTATAACTCTGCGGGTTTGTGAATTGCAGTGTCCCTGAGCTCCATTTTTCAACTCGCTTTTTTGGGAGCTGGCCGCAAAAGCGAGGGATTGCCTCAGGCCCTATTCTGGTTCCTGGCAGCAGGCTGAGCCTGTGGTTAATTCTTCTTCCTGATGGGAAAATAGAGTGACCTGTGCCTGTCCCAACACCTAGATCTAGTCTCTCATTGGTTGCCCCTCTTCCCGTTCATCCTCAGGACAAATTGCAACCTGTAGGGTACAGGAGCTTAAAGGTGCTGATTCTCCAAGTAGGGAGATTGCTAGTAAAGTAGCTGGAAAGGCGAACCCTAGCACAAGGAGATGAGAAATGGGGTGCGTTTTAGAAACCTTTCAAAATCACACGGTGTACCATCTTCTGGGTTTCTCATGCATGTTTTCGATGTAGCAAGATGCCCTTGAAACTGGAGATTTGGGACCCATGGGATGGGTACCACGCAGTATTACTTTAAAGGGTCTGAGTTTGCTCACCCAACCTCACCCAACCTCTCAGCCCCAAGAGTGTCCACCCCTATGTCTCATCCAGGTTTGGGTCGAGATATGGTCAATCCAGGTTGCATCACAGCCCCTGAACGAATTTTGAAAGAATTTCTCTCTCTTTCACTGTCTTTGTTTTACGGGTTTTTAAAAGTAATTTATTTTTATAATGGGGTTTAGCTGCTTTTCACGGCTGTGTTTATGCGGCTTTACACCCACTTGGCTCACTTCCAGAGAGATATCAATACATAGGTTTTACGATTCTTACTAGTCAGATATATTCTTGTGCGGTGAATAGGGGGTGTTGAGTCCAGTTCACTGAGCAAGGAGTAGGCCTTGCCTATTACATATTGGGTGTATGGAACGGTATCTGAGCGAATTTGAAACCCTTGTTTAATGCATCACCCCACCTCACCTTTCCCGTTAAGAAGCCATAGTGTGTTTTCTAAATGTGTGATTCTGTTCTCTTTTGTAATTCAATTCAAGGGTTGCGGTTTTTACATTCCCTCTATAAGTGATAGCTTATGATAAGTGTCTTTTTCTGTGTGACTTATTTCACTTAGAATCGTCATACCTAAATCCACTCATCTTGCTTCTACTAGCCTTATGACATTGATTTCATGTCTGAGTGATATTCCTTTGTACATAAGGACCACAACTTCTTTATCCATTTTTCTCTTTCCTGGGATATTTAAGGTGTCATGAAGTGGAGGTTCTTGTCAACATAGCAGCCCTAAACATTGGGGTGCCTGTGTCTTGCTGATTTTTAGTTTTCCCAATTTATACGCCCATGAGTGCACGTGCCCTATGCTCCCTAAGCAGTTTTTTCGATGTTTCAGGACACACCGTACACTTCTCCAGAGTGGCTGTTGGCAATTTACATCCCGCCCATCAGCGTAGCAAGGCTGCCATTTCTCCATGGCCTGTCCTGCATTTCTGGTTTTGACACTTTTTGCAGCATGGCCCTTTTGACCGATGGGAAGCGAGACTTCTTTGTAGTGCTGATTTGCCTTTCCAGGTTGCTTGGTTGGCCAAAAAGGGCGTATGCGTTTTTTCCTGAATATATTCAGGAAAAAACGCATACGCCCTTTTTGGCCAAGGGCATCACTGTCGACGTTTTGCCACTTTTCATGTGCTTTAAAGGCGATTCGAATCTACCTCCTGAAACCTGTTTCCTGCAATTCTGCCTTGCTTTCAAATCCTCTTCGTTGCCTACCCTCCATATATTTGTGGACGAGAGTTATCATTTATAACTCTGCAGGTTTGTGAATTGCAGTGACCCTGAGCTCCATTTTTCAACTGTCTTTTTTGGGAGCTGGCCGCAAAAGCACGGGATTGCCTCAGGCCCTATTCTGGTTCCCGGGGGCAGGCTGAGCCTGTGGTTAATTCTTCTTCCTGATGGGAAAATAGAGTGACCTGTGCCTGTCCCAACACCTAGATCTAGTCTCTCATTGGTTGCCCCTCTTCCCGTTCATCCTCAGGACAAATTGCAACCTGTAGGGAACAGGAGCTTAAAGGTGCTGATTCTCCAAGGAGGGAGATTGCTAGTAAAGAAGCTGGAAAGGCGAACCCTAGCACAAGGAGATGAGAAATGGGGTGCGTTTTAGAAACCTTTCAAAATCACACAGTGTACCATCTTCTGGGTTTCTCATGCATGTTTTCGATGTAGGAAGATGCCCTTGAACCTGGAGATTTGGGACCCATGGGATGGGTACCACGCAGTATTACTTTAAAGGGTCTGAGTTTGCTCACCCAACCTCACCCAACCTCTCAGCCCCAAGAGTGTCCACCCTTATGTCTCATCCAGGTGTGGGTCTAGATATGGTCAATCCAGGTTGCATCACAGCCCCTGAACGAATTTTGTAAGAATTTCTCTCTCTTTCACTGTCTTTGTTTTACGGGTTTTTAAAAGTAATTTATTTTTATAATGGGGTTTAGCTGCTTTTCACGGCTGTGTTTATGCGGCTTTACACCCACTAGGCTCACTTCCAGAGAGATATCAATACATAGGTTTTAAGATTCTTACTAGTCAGATATATTCTTGTGCGGTGAATAGGGGGTGTTGAGTCCAGTTCACTGAGCAAGGAGCAGGCCTTGTCTATTACATATTGGGTGTATGGAACGTTATCTGAGCGAATTTGAAACCCTTGTTTTATGCATCACCCCACCTCAACTTTCCCGTTAAGCAGCTATAGTGTGTTTTCTAAACGTGTGACTCTGTTCTGTTTTGTAATTCAGTTCAAGTGTAGCGGTTTTTACATTCCCTCTATAAGTGATAGCTTATGATAAGTGTCTTTTTCTGTGTGACTTATTTCACTTAGAATCGTCATACCTAATCCACTCATCTTGCTTCACTAGCCTTATGACATTGATTTCATGTCTGAGTGATATTCCATTGTACATAAGGACCACAACTTCTTTATCCATTTTTCTCTTTCCTGGGATATTTAAGGTGTCATGAAGTGGAGGTTCTTGTCAACAGAGCAGCCCTAAACTTTGGGGTGCCTGTGTCTTGCTGATTTTTAGTTTTCCCAATTTATACACCCATGAGTGGACGTGCCCTATGCTCCCTAAGCTGTGTTTTTTCGATGTTTCAGGACACACCGTACACTTCTCCAGAGTGGCTGTTGGCAATTTACATCCCGCCCATCAGCGTAGCAAGGCTGTCATTTCTCCATGGCCTGTCCTGCATTTCTGGTTTTGACACATTTTGCAGCATGGCCCTTTTGACCGATGGGAAGCGAAACTTCTTTGTAGCGCTGATTTGCCTTTCCAGGTTGCTTGGTTGGCCAAAAAGGGCGTATGCGTTTTTTCCTGAATATATTCAGGAAAAAACGCATACGCCCTTTTTGGCCAAGGGCATCATTTTCGAAGTTTTGCCGCTTTTCATGTGCTTTAAAGGCGATTCGAATCTACCTCCTGAAATCTGTTTCCTGCAATTCTGCCTTGCTTTCAAATCCTCTTCGTTGCCTTCCGTCAATATATCTGTGGATGACAGTTATCATTTATAACTCTGCGGGTTTGTGAATTGCAGTGTCCCTGAGCTCCATTTTTCAACTCGCTTTTTTGGGAGCTGGCCGCAAAAGCGAGGGATTGCCTCAGGCCCTATTCTGGTTCCTGGCAGCAGGCTGAGCCTGTGGTTAATTCTTCTTCCTGATGGGAAAATAGAGTGACCTGTGCCTGTCCCAACATCTGGATCTAGTCTCTCATTGGTTGCCCCTCTTCCCGTTCATCCTCAGGACAAATTGCAACCTGTAGGGAACAGGAGCTTAAAGGTGCTGATTCTCCAAGTAGGGAGATTGCTACTAAAGTAGCTGGAAAGGCGAACCCTAGCACAAGGAGATGAGAAATGGGGTGCGTTTTAGAAACCTTTCAAAATCACACGGTGTACCATCTTCTGGGTTTCTCATGCATGTTTTCGATGTAGCAAGATGCCCTTGAACCTGGAGATTTGGGACCCATGGGATGGGTACCACGCAGTATTACTTTAAAGGGTCTGTGTTTGCTCACCCAACCTCACCCAACCTCTCAGCCCCAAGTGTGTCCACCCTTATGTCTCATCCAGCTGTGGGTCTAGTTATGGTCAATCCAGGTTGCATCACAGCCCCTTAACGAATTTTGTAAGAATTTCTCTCTCTTTCACTGTCTTTGTTTTACGGGTTTTTAAAAGTAATTTATTTTTATAATGGGGTTTAGCTGCTTTTCACGGCTGTGTTTATGCGGCTTTACACCCACTTGACTCACTTCCAGACAGATATCAATACATAGGTTTTAAGATTCTTCCTAGTCAGATATATTCTTGTGCGGTGAATAGCGGGTGTTGAGTCCAGTTCACTGAGCAAGCAGTAGCTCTTGTCTATTACATATTGGGTGTATGGAACGGTATCTAAGCGAATTTGAAACCCTTGTTTTATGCATCACCCCACCTCACCTTTCCCGTTAAGCAGCCATAGTGTGTTTTCTAAACGTGTGACTCTGTTCTGTTTTGTAATTCAGTTCAAGTGTAGCGGTTTTTACATTCCCTCTATAAGTGATAGCTTATGATAAGTGTCTTTTTCTGTGTGACATATTTCACTTAGAATCGTCGTACCTAAATCCACTCATCTTGCTTCTTCTAGCCTTATGACATTGATTTCATGTCTGAGTGATATTCCATTGTACATAAGGACCACAAATTCTTTATCCATTTTTCTCTTTCCTGGGATATTTAAGGTGTCATGAAATGGAGGTTCTTGTCAACAGAGCAGCCCTAAACTTTGGGTTGCCTGTGTCTTGCTGATTTTTAGTTTTCCCAATTTATACGCCCATGAGTGGACGTGCCCTATGCTCCCTAAGCTGTGTTTTTTCGATGTTTCAGGACGCACCGTACACTTCTCCAGAGTGGCTGTTGGCAATTTACATCCCTCCCATCAGCGTAGCAAGGCTGCCATTTCTCCATGGCCTGTCCTGCATTTCTGGTTTTGAAAATTTTTGCAGCATGGCCCTTTTGACCGATGGGAAGCGAGAATTCTTGGTAGCGCTGATTTGCCTTTCCAGGTTGCTTGGTTGGCCAAAAAGGGCGTATGCGTTTTTTCCTGAATATATTCAGGAAACAACGCATACGCCCTTTTTGGCCAAGGGCATCATTGTCGACGTTTTGCCGCTTTTCATGTGCTTTAAAGGCGATTCGAATCTACCTCCTGAAACCTGTTTCCTGCAATTCTGCCTTGCTTTCAAATCATCTTCGTTGCCTTCGCTCAATATATTTGTGGACGAGAGTTATCATTTATAACTCAGCAGGTTTGTGAATTGCAGTGCCCCTGAGCTCCATTTTTCAACTGTGTTTTTTGGTAGCTGGCCACAAAAGCACGGGATTGCCTCAGGCCCTATTCTTGTTCCCGGCGGCAGGCTGAACCTGTGTTTAATTCTTCTTCCTGATGGGAAAATAGAGTGACCTGTGCCTGTCCCAACACCTAGATCTAGTCTCTCATTGGTTGCCCGTCTTCCCGTTCATCCTCAGGACAAATTGCAACCTGTAGGGAACAGGAGCTTAAAGGTGCTGATTCTCCAAGTAGCGAGATTGCTAGTAAAGTAGCTGGAAAGGCGAACACCCAGCACAAGGAGATGAGAAATGTGGTGCATTTTAGAAACCTTTCAAAATCACATGGTGTACCATCTTCTGGGTTTCTCATGCATGTTTTCGATGTAGGAAGATGCCCTTGAACCTGGAGATTTGGGACCCATGGGATGGGTACCACGCAGTATTACTTTAAAGGGTCTGCGTTTGCTCACCCAACCTCACCAAACCTCTCAGCCCCAAGAGTATCCACCCTTATGTCTCATCCAGCTGTGGGTCTAGATATGGTCAATCCAGGTTGCATCACAGCCCCTGAACGAATTTTGTAAGAATTTCTCTCTCTTTCACTGTCTTTGTTTTACGGGTTTTTAAAAGTAATTTATTTTTATAATGGGGTTTAGCTGCTTTTCACGGCTGTGTTTATGCGGCTTTACACCCACTTGACTCACTTCCAGACACGTATCAATACATAGGTTTTAAGATTCTTACTAGTCACGTATATTCTTGTGCGGTGAATAGGGGTTGTTGTGTCCAGTTCACTGAGCAAGGAGTAGGTCTTGTCTATTACATATTGGGTGTATGGAACGGTATCTGAGCGAATTTGAAACCCTTGTTTTATGCATCACCCCACCTCACCTTTCCCGTTAAGCAGCCATAGTGTGTTTTCTAACGTGTGACTCTGTTCTGTTTTGTAATTCAGTTCAAGTGTAGCGGTTTTTACATTCCCTCTATAAGTGATACCTTATGATATGTGTCTTTTTCTGTGTGACTTATTTCACTTGGAATCGTCGTACCTAAATCCACTCATCTTGCTTCTCCTAGCCTTATGACATTGATTTCATGTCGGAGTGATATTCCATTGTACATAAGGACCACAACTTCTTTACCCATTTTTCTCTTTCATGGGACATCACATTAGGATTCTCTTTTTAACCTGTTCCTTAAAACACTAGTGCTTAGGAAATCTATTGGAGGCAGAAGCAGTCAAGGGTAGCTTAGGGTTAGGGTTAGGGTTAGGGTTAGGGTACGGCTTAGGGTACGGGTTCGTGTACGGGTTCGTGTACGGCGTAGGGTATGGGTAAGGGTTAGGGTTAGGGTTAGTTTGAAGGTTAGGGCTCAGTTTAGGGTACGTGTTAGGATTAGGGTTCGTGTTAGGGTTAGGGTAGGGGTTAGGGTTAGGGTACGCGTTAGGGTTAGGGTAGTTATTAAACCTATCCCACTCTCTAGATACCCCTTAGCACGTCAAGGAATATTATTTGGGGGTCCAGCCATGGAGAAGAGTTTAGACACTAGGAGAAGATAAGGAACACACCCATTATTCTGAAATCACATTAGGATTCTCTTTTTAACCTGTTCCTTAATACACTAGTGCTTAGGAAATCTATTGGAGGCAGAAGCAGTCAAGGGTAGCTTAGGGTTAGGGTTAGGGTTAGGGTACTTCTTAGGGTACGGGTTCGGGTACGGCGTAGGGTATGGGTTAGGTTTAGGGGTAGGGTTAGTTTGAGGGTTAGGGCTCGGTTTAGGGTACGGGTTAGGATTAGTGTACGTTTTAGGGTTAGGGTAGAGGTTAGGGTTAGGGTACGCGTTAGGGTTAGGGTAGTTATTAAACCTATCCCACTGTCTAGATACCCCTTAGCACGTCAAGGAATATTATTTGGGGGTCCAGCCATGGAGAAGAGTTTAGACACTAGGAGAAGATAAGGAACACACCCATTATCCTGAAATCACAATAGGATTCTCTTTTTAACCTGTTCCTTAATACACTAGTGCTTAGGAAATCTATTGGAGGCAGAAGCAGTCAAGGGTAGCTTAGGGTTAGGGTTAGGGTTAGGGTTAGGGTTATTGTTAGGGTAAGGCTTAGAGTACGGGTTCGGGTACGGGTTCGGGTACGGCGTAGGGTATGGGTTAGGGTTAGGGTTAGGGTTAATTTGAGGGTTAGGGCTCGGTTTAGGGTACGGGTTAGGATTAGGGTACGTGTTAGGTTTAGGGTACGCGTTAGGGTTAGGGTAGTTATTAAACCTATCCCACTCTCTAGATACCCCTTAGCACGTCAAGGAATATTATTTGGGGGTCCAGCCATGGAGAAGAGTTTAGACACTAGGAGAAGATAAGGAACACACCCATTATCAAGAAATCACATTAGGATTCTCTTTTTAACCTGTTCCTTAAAACACTAGTGCTTAGGAAATCTATTGGAGGCAGAAGCAGTCAAGGGTAGCTTAGGGTTAGGGTTAGGGTTAGGGTTAGGGTTAGTGTTAGGGTACGGGTTAGGTTACGGGTTCGGGTACGGCGTAGGGTATGGGTTAGGGTTAGGGTTAGGGTTAGTTTGAGGGTTAGGGCTCGGTTTAGGGTACGGGTTAGGATTAGGGTACGTGTTAGGGTTAGGGTATGGGTTAGGGTTAGGGTACGCGTTAGGGTTAGGGTAGTTATTAAACCTATCCCACTCTCTAGATACCCCTTAGCACGTCAAGGAATATTATTTGGGTGTCCAGCCATGGAGAAGAGTTTAGACACTAGGAGAAGATAAGGAACACACCCATTATCAAGAAATCACATTAGGATTCTCTTTTTAACCTGTTCCTTAAAACACTAGTGCTTAGGAAATCTATTGGAGGCAGAAGCAGTCAAGGGAAGCTTAGGGTTAGGGTTAGGGTTAGGTTTAGGGTACGGCTTAGGGTACGGGTTCGGGAAAGGTTTCGTGTACGGCGTAGGGTATGGGTTAGGGTTAGGGTTATGGTTAGTTTGAAGGGTAGGGCTCGGTTTAGGGTACGGGTTAGGATTAGGGTTCGTGTTAGGGTTAGGGTAGGGGTTAGGGTTAGGGTACGCGTTAGGGTTAGGGTAGTTATTAAACCTATCCCACTCTCTAGATACCCCTTAGCACGTCAAGGAATATTATTTGGGGGTCCAGCCATGGAGAAGAGTTTAGACACTAGGAGAAGATAAGGAACACACCCATTATCCTGAAATCACATTAGGATTCTCTTTTTAACCTGTTCCTTAATACACTAGTGCTTAGGAAATCTATTGGAGGCAGAAGCAGTCAAGGGTAGCTTAGGGTTAGGGTTAGGGTTAGGGTTAGGGTTAGGGTACGGCTTAGGGTACAGGTTCGGGTACGGGTTCGGGTACGGCGTAGGGTATGGGTTAGGGTTAGGGTTAGGGTTAGTTTGAGGGTTAGGGCTCGGTTTAGGGTACGGTTTAGGATTAGGGTACGTGTTAGGGTTAGGGTACGCGTTAGGGTTAGGGTAGTTATTAAACCTATCCCACTCTCTAGATACCCCTTAGCACGTCAAGGAATATTATTTGGGGGTCCAGCCATGGAGAAGAGTTTAGACACTAGGAGAAGATAAGGAACACACACATTATCAAGAAATCACATTAGGATTCTCTTTTTAACCTATTCCTTAAAACACTAGTGCTTAGGAAATCTATTGGAGGCAGAAGCAGTCAAGGGTAGCTTAGGGTTAGGGTTAGGGTAAGGTTTAGGGTTAGGGTACGGCTTAGGGTACGGGTTCGGGTACGGCGTAGGGTATGGGTTCGGGTTAGGGTTAGGGTTAGTTTGAGGGTTAGGTCTCGGTTTAGGGTACGGGTTAGGTTTAGGGTACGTGTTAGCGTTAGGTTAGGGGTTAGGGTTAGGGTACGCGTTAGGGTTAGGGTAGTTATTAAACCTATCCCACTCTCTAGATACCCCTTAGCACGTCAAGGAATATTATTTGGGTGTCCAGCCATGGAGAAGAGTTTAGACACTAGGAGAAGATAAGGAACACACCCATTATCCTGAAATCACATTAGGATTCTCTTTTTAACCTGTTCCTTAAAACACTAGTGCTTAGGAAATCTATTGGAGGCAGAAGCAGTCAAGGGAAGCTTAGGGTTAGGGTTAGGGTTAGGGTTAGGGTTAGCTTTAGGGTACGGGTTCGGGTACGGCGTAGGGTATGGGTTAGGGTTAGGGTTAGGGTTAATTTGAGGGTTAGGGCTTGGTTTAGGGTACGGGTTAGGATTAGTGTACGTGTTAGGATTAGGGTACGCGTTAGGGTTAGGGTAGTTATTAAACCTATCCCACTCTCTAGATACCCCTTAACACGTCAAGGAATATTATTTGGGGGTCCAGCCATGGAGAAGAGTTTAGACACTAGGAGAAGATAAGGAACACACCCATTATCAAGAAATCACATTAGGATTCTCTTTTTAACCTGTTCCTTAAAACACTAGTGCTTAGGAAATCTATTGGAGGCAGAAGCAGTCAAGGGTAGCTTAGGGTTAGGTTTAGGGTTAGGGTTAGGGTACGGCTTAGGGTACGGGTTCGGGTACGTGTTCGTGTACGGCGTAGGGTATGGGTTAGGGTTAGGGTTAGTTTGAAGGTTAGGGCTCGGTTTAGGGTACGGGTTAGGATTAGGGTTCGTGTTAGGGTTAGGGTAGGGGTTAGGGTTAGGGTACGCGTTAGGGTTAGGGTAGTTATTAAACCTATCCCACTCTCTAGATACCCCTTAGCACGTCAAGGAATATTATTTGGGGGTCCAGCCATGGAGAAGAGTTTAGACACTAGGAGAAGATAAGGAACACACCCATTATCCTGAAATCACATTAGGATTCTCTTTTTAACCTGTTCCTTAATACACTAGTGCTTAGGAAATCTATTGGAGGCAGAAGCAGTCAAGGGTAGCTTAGGGTTAGGGTTAGGGTTAGGGTTAGGGTACGGCTTAGGGTACGGGTTCGGGTACGGCGTAGGGTATGGGTTAGGTTTACGGTTAGGGTTAGTTTGAGGGTTAGGGCTCGGTTTAGGGTACGGGTTAGGATTAGTGTACGTGTTAGGGTTAGGGTAGAGGTTAGGGTTAGGGTACGCGTTAGGGTTAGGGTAGTTATTAAACCTATCCCACTCTCTAGATACCCCTTAGCACGTCAAGGAATATTATTTGGGGGTCCAGCCATGGAGAAGAGTTTAGACACTAGGAGAAGATAAGGAACACACCCATTATCAAGAAATCACATTAGGATTCTCTTTTTAACCTGTTCCTTAAAACACTAGTGCTTAGGAAATCTATTGGAGGCAGAAGCAGTCAAGGGTAGCTTAGGCTTAGGGTTAGGGTTAGTGTTAGGGTACGGGTTAGGTTACGGGTTCGGGTACGGCGTAGGGTATGGGTTAGGGTTAGGGTTAGGGTTAGTTTGAGGGTTAGGGCTCGGTTTAGGGTACGGGTTAGGATTAGGGTACGTGTTAGGGTTAGGGTAGGAGTTAGGGTTAGGGTACGTGTTAGGGTTAGGGTAGTTATTAAACCTATCCCACTCTCTAGATACCCCTTAGCACGTCAAGGAATATTATTTGGGTGTCCAGCCATGGAGAAGAGTTTAGACACTAGGAGAAGATAAGGAACACACCCATTATCAAGAAATCACATTAGGATTCTCTTTTTAACCTGTTCCTTAAAACACTAGTGCTTAGGAAATCTATTGGAGGCAGAAGCAGTCAATGGTAGCTTAGGGTTAGGGTTAGGGTTAGGGTTAGGTTTAGGGTACGGCTTAGGGTACGGGTTCGGGTACGGGTTCGTGTACGGCATAGGGTAGGGGTTAGGTTTAGGGTTAGGGTTAGTTTGAAGGTTAGGGCTCGGTTTAGGATACGGGTTAGGATTAGGGTTCGTGTTAGGGTTAGGGTAGGGTTTCGGGTTAGTGTACGCGTTAGGGTTAGGGTAGTTATTAAACCTATCCCACTCTCTAGA
Organism: Eschrichtius robustus; assembly: GCF_028021215.1. Lineage (NCBI taxonomy): Eukaryota > Metazoa > Chordata > Mammalia > Artiodactyla > Eschrichtiidae > Eschrichtius > Eschrichtius robustus. Next base: position 1,123,867 of record NW_027175194.1, read on the forward strand.
TACCCCTTAGCACGTCAAGGAATATTATTTGGGGGTCCAACCATGGAGAACAGTTTAGACACTAGGAGAAGATAAGGAACACACCCATTATCCTGAAATCACATTAGGATTCTCTTTTTAACCTGTTCCTTAATACACTAGTGCTTAGGAAATCTATTGGAAGCAGAAGCAGTCAAGGGTAGCTTAGGGTTAGACTTAGGGTTAGGGTACTTCTTAGGGTACGGGTTCGGGTACGGGTTCGGGTACGGCGTAGTGTATGGGTTAGGTTTAGGGGTAGGGTTAGTTTGAGGGTTAGGGCTCGGTTTAGGGTACGGGTTAGGATTAGTGTACGTTTTAGGGTTAGGGTAGAGGTTAGGGTTAGGGTACGTGTTAGGGTTAGGGTAGTTATTAAACCTATCCCACTCTCTAGATACCCCTTAGCACGTCAAGGAATATTATTTGGGGGTCCAGCCATGGAGAAGAGTTTAGACACTAGGAGAAGATAAGGAACACACCCATTATCCTGAAATCACAATAGGATTCTCTTTTTAACCTGTTCCTTAATACACTAGTGCTTAGGAAATCTATTGGAGGCAGAAGCAGTCAAGGGTAGCTTAGGGTTAGGGTTAGGGTTAGGGTTAGGGTTAGCTTTAGGGTACAGCTTAGGGTACGGGTTCGGGTACGGCGTAGGGTATGGGTTAGGGTTAGGGTTAGGGTTAATTTGAGGGTTAGGGCTCGGTTTAGGGTACGGGTTATGATTAGTGTACGTGTTAGGGTTAGGGTAGAGGTTAGGGTTAGGGTACGCGTTAGGGTTAGGGTAGTTATTAAACCTATCCCACTCTCTAGATACCCCTTAGCACGTCAAGGAATATTATTTGGGGGTCCAGCCATGGAGAAGAGTTTAGACACTAGGAGAAGAAAAGGAACACACCCATTATCAAGAAATCACATTAGGATTCTCTTTTTAACCTGTTCCTTAAAACACTAGTGCTTAGGAAATCTATTGGAGGCAGAAGCAGTCAAGGGTAGCTTAGGGTTAGGGTTAGGGTTAGTGTTAGGGTACGGGGTAGGTTACGGGTTCGGGTACGGCGTAGGGTATGGGTTAGGGTTAGGGTTAGGGTTAGTTTGAGGGTTAGGGCTCGGTTTAGGGTACGGGTTAGGATTAGGGTTCGTGTTAGGGTTAGGGTAGGGGATAGGGTTAGGGTACGCGTTAGGGTTAGGGTAGTTATCAAACCTATCCCACTCTCTAGATACCCCTTAGCACGTCAAGGAATATTATTTGGGTGTCCAGCCATGGAGAAGAGTTTAGACACTAGGAGAAGATAAGGAACACACCCATTATCAAGAAATCACATTAGGATTCTCTTTTTAACCTGTTCCTTAAAACACTAGTGCTTAGGAAATCTATTGGAGGCAGAAGCAGTCAAGGGAAGCTTAGGGTTAGGGTTAGGGTTAGGTTTAGGGTACGGCTTAGGGTACGGTTTCGGGTACGGGTTCGTGTACGGCGTAGGGTATGGGTTAGGGTTAGGGTTATGGTTAGTTTGAAGGGTAGGGCTCGGTTTAGGGTACGGGTTAGGATTAGGGTTCGTGTTAGGGTTAGGGTAGGGGTTAGGGTTAGGGTACGCGTTAGGGTTAGTGTAGTTATTAAACCTATCCCACTCTCTAGATTCCCCTTAGCACGTCAAGGAATATTATTTGGGGGTCCAGCCATGGAGAAGAGTTTAGACACTAGGAGAAGATAAGCAACACACCCATTATCCTGAAATCACATTAGGATTCTCTTTTTAACCTGTTCCTTAATACACTAGTTCTTAGGAAATCTATTGGAGGCAGAAGCAGTCAAGGGTAGCTTAGGGTTAGGGTTAGGGTTAGGGTTAGGGTACGGCTTAGGGTACGGGTTCGGGTACGGGTTCGGGTACGGCGTAGGGTATGGTTTAGGTTTAGTGTTAGGGTTAGTTTGAGGGTTAGGGCTGGGTTTAGGGTACGGTTTAGGATTAGTGTACGTGTTAGGGTTAGGGTAGAGGTTAGGGTTAGGTTACGCGTTAGGGTTAAGGTAGTTATTAATCCTATCCCACTCTCTAGATACCCCTTAGCACGTCAAGGAATATTATTTGGGGGTCCAGCCATGGAGAAGAGTTTAGACACTAGGAGAAGATAAGGAACACACCCATTATCAAGAAATCACATTAGGATTCTCTTTTTAACCTGTTCCTTAAAACACTAGTTCTTAGGAAATCTATTGGAGGCAGAAGCAGTCAAGGGTAGCTTAGGGTTAGGGTTAGGGTTAGGGTTAGGTTTAGGGTACGGCTTAGGGTACGGGTTCGGGTACGGGTTCGTGTACGGCGTAGGGTATGTGTTAGGGTTAGGGTTAGGGTTAGTTTGAAGGTTAGGGCTCGGTTTAGGGTACGGGTTAGGATTAGGGTTCGTGTTAGGGTTAGGGTAGGGGTTAGGGTTAGGGAACGCGTTAGGGTTAGGGTAGTTATTAAACATATCCCACTCTCTAGATACCCCTTAGCACGTCAAGGAATATTATTTGGGGGTCCAGCCATGGAGAAGAGTTTAGACACTAGGAGAAGATAAGGAACACACCCATTATCAAGAAATCACATTAGGATTCTCTTTTTAACCTGTTCCTTAAAACACTAGTGCTTAGGAAATCTATTGGAGGCAGAAGCAGTCAAGGGTAGCTTAGGGTTAGGGTTAGGGTAAGGTTTAGGGTTAGGGTACGGCTTAGGGTACGGGTTCGGGTACGGGTTCGGGTACGGCGTAGGGTATGGGTTCGGGTTCGGGTTAGGGTTAGTTTGAGGGTTAGGTCTCGTTTTAGGGTACGGGTTAGGATTAGGGTACGTGTTAGCGTTAGGTTAGGGGTTAGGGTTAGGGTACATGTTAGGGTTAGGGTAGTTATTAAACCTATCCCACTCTCTAGATACCCCTTAGCACGTCAAGGAATATTATTTGGGGGTGTAGCCATGGAGAAGAGTTTAGACACTAGGAGAAGATAAGGAACACACCCATTATCAAGAAATCACATTAGGATTCTCTTTTTAACCTGTTCCTTAAAACACTAGTGCTTAGGAAATCTATTGGAGGCAGAAGCAGTCAAGGGTAGCTTAGGGTTAGGTTTAGGGTTATTGTTAGGGTACGGGTTAGGTTACGGGTTCGGGTACGGCGTAGGGTATGGGTTAGGGTTAGGGTTAGGGTTAGTTTGAGGGTTAGGGCTCGGTTTAGGGTACGGTTTAGGATTAGGGTACGTGTTAGGGTTAGGGTAGGGGTTAGGGTTAGGGTACGAGTTAGGGTTAGGGTAGTTATTAAACCTATCCCACTCTCTAGATACCCCTTAGCACGTCAAGGAATATTATTTGGGGGTCCAGCCATGGAGAAGAGTTTAGACACTAGGAGAAGATAAGGAACACACCCATTATCAAGAAATCACATTAGGATTCTCTTTTTAACCTGTTCCTTAAAACACTAGTGCTTAGGAAATCTATTGGAGGCAGAAGCAGTCAAGGGTAGCTTAGGGTTAGGGTTAGGGTTAGGGTTAGGGTTAGGGTACGGCTTAGGGTACGGGTTCGGGTACGGGTTCGGGTACGGCGTAGGGTATGGGTTAGGGTTAGGGTTAGGGTTAGTTTGAGGGTTAGGGCTCGGTTTAGGGTACGGTTTAGGATTAGGGTACGTGTTAGGGTTAGGGTACGCGTTAGGGTTAGGGTAGTTATTAAACCTATCCCACTCTCTAGATACCCCTTAGCACGTCAAGGAATATTATTTGGGTGTCCAGCCATGGAGAAGAGTTTAGACACTAGGAGAAGATAAGGAACACACCCATTATCCTGAAATCACATTAGGATTCTCTTTTTAACCTGTTCCTTAAAACACTAGTGCTTAGGAAATCTATTGGAGGCAGAAGCAGTCAAGGGTAGCTTAGGGTTAGGGTTAGGGTTAGGGTTAGGGTTAGGGTACGGCTTAGGGTACGGGTTCGTGTACGGGTTCGTGTACGGCGTAGGGTATGGGTAAGGGTTAGGGTTAGGGTTAGTTTGAAGGTTAGGGCTCAGTTTAGGGTACGTGTTAGGATTAGGGTTCGTGTTAGGGTTAGGGTAGGGGTTAGGGTTAGGGTACGCGTTAGGGTTAGGGTAGTTATTAAACCTATCCCACTCTCTAGATACCCCTTAGCACGTCAAGGAATATTATTTGGGGGTCCAGCCATGGAGAAGAGTTTAGACACTAGGAGAAGATAAGGAACACACCCATTATTCTGAAATCACATTAGGATTCTCGTTTAACCTGTTCCTTAATACACTAGTGCTTAGGAAATCTATTGGAGGCAGAAGCAGTCAAGGGTAGCTTAGGGTTAGGGTTAGGGTTAGGGTACTTCTTAGGGTACGGGTTCGGGTACGGCGTAGGGTATGGGTTAGGTTTAGGGGTAGGGTTAGTTTGAGGGTTAGGGCTCGGTTTAGGGTACGGGTTAGGATTAGTGTACGTTTTAGGGTTAGGGTAGAGGTTAGGGTTAGGGTACGCGTTAGGGTTAGGGTAGTTATTAAACCTATCCCACTGTCTAGATACCCCTTAGCACGTCAAGGAATATTATTTGGGGGTCCAGCCATGGAGAAGAGTTTAGACACTAGGAGAAGATAAGGAACACACCCATTATCCTGAAATCACAATAGGATTCTCTTTTTAACCTGTTCCTTAATACACTAGTGCTTAGGAAATCTATTGGAGGCAGAAGCAGTCAAGGGTAGCTTAGGGTTAGGGTTAGGGTTAGGGTTAGGGTTATTGTTAGGGTAAGGCTTAGAGTACGGGTTCGGGTACGGGTTCGGGTACGGCGTAGGGTATGGGTTAGGGTTAGGGTTAGGGTTAATTTGAGGGTTAGGGCTCGGTTTAGGGTACGGGTTAGGATTAGGGTACGTGTTAGGTTTAGGGTACGCGTTAGGGTTAGGGTAGTTATTAAACCTATCCCACTCTCTAGATACCCCTTAGCACGTCAAGGAATATTATTTGGGGGTCCAGCCATGGAGAAGAGTTTAGACACTAGGAGAAGATAAGGAACACACCCATTATCAAGAAATCACATTAGGATTCTCTTTTTAACCTGTTCCTTAAAACACTAGTGCTTAGGAAATCTATTGGAGGCAGAAGCAGTCAAGGGTACCTTAGGGTTAGGGTTAGGGTTAGGGTTAGGGTTAGTGTTACGGTACGGGTTAGGTTACGGGTTCGGGTACGGCGTAGGGTATGGGTTAGGGTTAGGGTTAGGGTTAGTTTGAGGGTTAGGGCTCGGTTTAGGGTACGGGTTAGGATTAGGGTACGTGTTAGGGTTAGGGTATGGGTTAGGGTTAGGGTACGCGTTAGGGTTAGGGTAGTTATTAAACCTATCCCACTCTCTAGATACCCCTTAGCACGTCAAGGAATATTATTTGGGTGTCCAGCCATGGAGAAGAGTTTAGACACTAGGAGAAGATAAGGAACACACCCATTATCAAGAAATCACATTAGGATTCTCTTTTTAACCTGTTCCTTAAAACACTAGTGCTTAGGAAATCTATTGGAGGCAGAAGCAGTCAAGGGAAGCTTAGGGTTAGGGTTAGGGTTAGGTTTAGGGTACGGCTTAGGGTACGGGTTCGGGAACGGTTTCGTGTACGGCGTAGGGTATGGGTTAGGGTTAGGGTTATGGTTAGTTTGAAGGGTAGGGCTCGGTTTAGGGTACGGGTTAGGATTAGGGTTCGTGTTAGGGTTAGGGTAGGGGTTAGGGTTAGGGTACGCGTTAGGGTTAGGGTAGTTATTAAACCTATCCCACTCTCTAGATACCCCTTAGCACGTCAAGGAATATTATTTGGGGGTCCAGCCATGGAGAAGAGTTTAGACACTAGGAGAAGATAAGGAACACACCCATTATCCTGAAATCACATTAGGATTCTCTTTTTAACCTGTTCCTTAATACACTAGTGCTTAGGAAATCTATTGGAGGCAGAAGCAGTCAAGGGTAGCTTAGGGTTAGGGTTAGGGTTAGGGTTAGGGTTAGGGTACGGCTTAGGGTACAGGTTCGGGTACGGGTTCGGGTACGGCGTAGGGTATGGGTTAGGGTTAGGGTTAGGGTTAGTTTGAGGGTTAGGGCTCGGTTTAGGGTACGGTTTAGGATTAGGGTACGTGTTAGGGTTAGGGTACGCGTTAGGGTTAGGGTAGTTATTAAACCTATCCCACTCTCTAGATACCCCTTAGCACGTCAAGGAATATTATTTGGGGGTCCAGCCATGGAGAAGAGTTTAGACACTAGGAGAAGATAAGGAACACACACATTATCAAGAAATCACATTAGGATTCTCTTTTTAACCTATTCCTTAAAACACTAGTGCTTAGGAAATCTATTGGAGGCAGAAGCAGTCAAGGGTAGCTTAGGGTTAGGGTTAGGGTAAGGTTTAGGGTTAGGGTACGGCTTAGGGTACGGGTTCGGGTACGGCGTAGGGTATGGGTTCGGGTTAGGGTTAGGGTTAGTTTGAGGGTTAGGTCTCGGTTTAGGGTACGGGTTAGGTTTAGGGTACGTGTTAGCGTTAGGTTAGGGGTTAGGGTTAGGGTACGCGTTAGGGTTAGGGTAGTTATTAAACCTATCCCACTCTCTAGATACCCCTTAGCACGTCAAGGAATATTATTTGGGTGTCCAGCCATGGAGAAGAGTTTAGACACTAGGAGAAGATAAGGAACACACCCATTATCCTGAAATCACATTAGGATTCTCTTTTTAACCTGTTCCTTAAAACACTAGTGCTTAGGAAATCTATTGGAGGCAGAAGCAGTCAAGGGAAGCTTAGGGTTAGGGTTAGGGTTAGGGTTAGGGTTAGCTTTAGGGTACGGGTTCGGGTACGGCGTAGGGTATGGGTTAGGGTTAGGGTTAGGGTTAATTTGAGGGTTAGGGCTTGGTTTAGGGTACGGGTTAGGATTAGTGTACGTGTTAGGATTAGGGTACGCGTTAGGGTTAGGGTAGTTATTAAACCTATCCCACTCTCTAGATACCCCTTAACACGTCAAGGAATATTATTTGGGGGTCCAGCCATGGAGAAGAGTTTAGACACTAGGAGAAGATAAGGAACACACCCATTATCAAGAAATCACATTAGGATTCTCTTTTTAACCTGTTCCTTAAAACACTAGTGCTTAGGAAATCTATTGGAGGCAGAAGCAGTCAAGGGTAGCTTAGGGTTAGGTTTAGGGTTAGGGTTAGGGTACGGCTTAGGGTACGGGTTCGGGTACGTGTTCGTGTACGGCGTAGGGTATGGGTTAGGGTTAGGGTTAGTTTGAAGGTTAGGGCTCGGTTTAGGGTACGGGTTAGGATTAGGGTTCGTGTTAGGGTTAGGGTAGGGGTTAGGGTTAGGGTACGCGTTAGGGTTAGGGTAGTTATTAAACCTATCCCACTCTCTAGATACCCCTTAGCACGTCAAGGAATATTATTTGGGGGTCCAGCCATGGAGAAGAGTTTAGACACTAGGAGAAGATAAGGAACACACCCATTATCCTGAAATCACATTAGGATTCTCTTTTTAACCTGTTCCTTAATACACTAGTGCTTAGGAAATCTATTGGAGGCAGAAGCAGTCAAGGGTAGCTTAGGGTTAGGGTTAGGGTTAGGGTTAGGGTACGGCTTAGGGTACGGGTTCGGGTACGGCGTAGGGTATGGGTTAGGTTTACGGTTAGGGTTAGTTTGAGGGTTAGGGCTCGGTTTAGGGTACGGGTTAGGATTAGTGTACGTGTTAGGGTTAGGGTAGAGGTTAGGGTTAGGGTACGCGTTAGGGTTAGGGTAGTTATTAAACCTATCCCACTCTCTAGATACCCCTTAGCACGTCAAGGAATATTATTTGGGGGTCCAGCCATGGAGAAGAGTTTAGACACTAGGAGAAGATAAGGAACACACCCATTATCAAGAAATCACATTAGGATTCTCTTTTTAACCTGTTCCTTAAAACACTAGTGCTTAGGAAATCTATTGGAGGCAGAAGCAGTCAAGGGTAGCTTAGGCTTAGGGTTAGGGTTAGTGTTAGGGTACGGGTTAGGTTACGGGTTCGGGTACGGCATAGGGTATGGGTTAGGGTTAGGGTTAGGGTTAGTTTGAGGGTTAGGGCTCGGTTTAGGGTACGGGTTAGGATTAGGGTACGTGTTAGGGTTAGGGTAGGAGTTAGGGTTAGGGTACGTGTTAGGGTTAGGGTAGTTATTAAACCTATCCCACTCTCTAGATACCCCTTAGCACGTCAAGGAATATTATTTGGGTGTCCAGCCATGGAGAAGAGTTTAGACACTAGGAGAAGATAAGGAACACACCCATTATCAAGAAATCACATTAGGATTCTCTTTTTAACCTGTTCCTTAAAACACTAGTGCTTAGGAAATCTATTGGAGGCAGAAGCAGTCAATGGTAGCTTAGGGTTAGGGTTAGGGTTAGGGTTAGGTTTAGGGTACGGCTTAGGGTACGGGTTCGGGTACGGGTTCGTGTACCGCATAGGGTAGGGGTTAGGTTTAGGGTTAGGGTTAGTTTGAAGGTTAGGGCTCGGTTTAGGATACGGGTTAGGATTAGGGTTCGTGTTAGGGTTAGGGTAGGGTTTCGGGTTAGTGTACGCGTTAGGGTTAGGGTAGTTATTAAACCTATCCCACTCTCTAGATACCCCTTAGCACGTCAAGGAATATTATTTGGGGGTCCAGCCATGGAGAACAGTTTAGACACTAGGAGAAGATAAGGAACACACCCATTATCCTGAAATCACATTAGGATTCTCTTTTTAACCTGTTCCTTAATACACTAGTGCTTAGGAAATCTATTGGAGGCAGAAGCAGTCAAGGGTAGCTTAGGGTTAGACTTAGGGTTAGGGTACTTCTTAGGGTACGGGTTCGGGTACGGGTTCGGGTACGGCGTAGTGTATGGGTTAGGTTTAGGGGTAGGGTTAGTTTGAGGGTTAGGGCTCGGTTTAGGGTACGGGTTAGGATTAGTGTACGTTTTAGGGTTAGGGTAGAGGTTAGGGTTAGGGTACGTGTTAGGGTTAGGGTAGTTATTAAACCTATCCCACTCTCTAGATACCCCTTAGCACGTCAAGGAATATTATTTGGGGGTCCAGCCATGGAGAAGAGTTTAGACACTAGGAGAAGATAAGGAACACACCCATTATCCTGAAATCACAATAGGATTCTCTTTTTAACCTGTTCCTTAATACACTAGTGCTTAGGAAATCTATTGGAGGCAGAAGCAGTCAAGGGTAGCTTAGGGTTAGGGTTAGGGTTAGGGTTAGGGTTAGCTTTAGGGTACAGCTTAGGGTACGGGTTCGGGTACGGCGTAGGGTATGGGTTAGGGTTAGGGTTAGGGTTAATTTGAGGGTTAGGGCTCGGTTTAGGGTACGGGTTATGATTAGTGTACGTGTTAGGTTTAGGGTAGAGGTTAGGGTTAGGGTACGCGTTAGGGTTAGGGTAGTTATTAAACCTATCCCACTCTCTAGATACCCCTTAGCACGTCAAGGAATATTATTTGGGGGTCCAGCCATGGAGAAGAGTTTAGACACTAGGAGAAGAAAAGGAACACACCCATTATCAAGAAATCACATTAGGATTCTCTTTTTAACCTGTTCCTTAAAACACTAGTGCTTAGGAAATCTATTGGAGGCAGAAGCAGTCAAGGGTAGCTTAGGGTTAGGGTTAGGGTTAGTGTTAGGGTACGGGGTAGGTTACGGGTTCGGGTACGGCGTAGGGTATGGGTTAGGGTTAGGGTTAGGGTTAGTTTGAGGGTTAGGGCTCGGTTTAGGGTACGGGTTAGGATTAGGGTTCGTGTTAGGGTTAGGGTAGGGGATAGGGTTAGGGTACGCGTTAGGGTTAGGGTAGTTATCAAACCTATCCCACTCTCTAGATACCCCTTAGCACGTCAAGGAATATTATTTGGGTGTCCAGCCATGGAGAAGAGTTTAGACACTAGGAGAAGATAAGGAACACACCCATTATCAAGAAATCACATTAGGATTCTCTTTTTAACCTGTTCCTTAAAACACTAGTGCTTAGGAAATCTATTGGAGGCAGAAGCAGTCAAGGGAAGCTTAGGGTTAGGGTTAGGGTTAGGTTTAGGGTACGGCTTAGGGTACGGTTTCGGGTACGGGTTCGTGTACGGCGTAGGGTATGGGTTAGGGTTAGGGTTATGGTTAGTTTGAAGGGTAGGGCTCGGTTTAGGGTACGGGTTAGGATTAGGGTTCGTGTTAGGGTTAGGGTAGGGGTTAGGGTTAGGGTACGCGTTAGGGTTAGTGTAGTTATTAAACCTATCCCACTCTCTAGATTCCCCTTAGCACGTCAAGGAATATTATTTGGGGGTCCAGCCATGGAGAAGAGTTTAGACACTAGGAGAAGATAAGCAACACACCCATTATCCTGAAATCACATTAGGATTCTCTTTTTAACCTGTTCCTTAATACACTAGTGCTTAGGAAATCTATTGGAGGCAGAAGCAGTCAAGGGTAGCTTAGGGTTAGGGTTAGGGTTAGGGTACGGCTTAGGGTACGGGTTCGGGTACGGGTTCGGGTACGGCGTAGGGTATGGTTTAGGTTTAGTGTTAGGGTTAGTTTGAGGGTTAGGGCTGGGTTTAGGGTACGGTTTAGGATTAGTGTACGTGTTAGGGTTAGGGTAGAGGTTAGGGTTAGGTTACGCGTTAGGGTTAAGGTAGTTATTAATCCTATCCCACTCTCTAGATACCCCTTAGCACGTCAAGGAATATTATTTGGGGGTCCAGCCATGGAGAAGAGTTTAGACACTAGGAGAAGATAAGGAACACACCCATTATCAAGAAATCACATTAGGATTCTCTTTTTAACCTGTTCCTTAAAACACTAGTTCTTAGGAAATCTATTGGAGGCAGAAGCAGTCAAGGGTAGCTTAGGGTTAGGGTTAGGGTTAGGGTTAGGTTTAGGGTACGGCTTAGGGTACGGGTTCGGGTACGGGTTCGTGTACGGCGTAGGGTATGTGTTAGGGTTAGGGTTAGGGTTAGTTTGAAGGTTAGGGCTCGGTTTAGGGTACGGGTTAGGATTAGGGTTCGTGTTAGGGTTAGGGTAGGGGTTAGGGTTAGGGAACGCGTTAGGGTTAGGGTAGTTATTAAACCTATCCCACTCTCTAGATACCCCTTAGCACGTCAAGGAATATTATTTGGGGGTCCAGCCATGGAGAAGAGTTTAGACACTAGGAGAAGATAAGGAACACACCCATTATCAAGAAATCACATTAGGATTCTCTTTTTAACCTGTTCCTTAAAACACTAGTGCTTAGGAAATCTATTGGAGGCAGAAGCAGTCAAGGGTAGCTTAGGGTTAGGGTTAGGGTAAGGTTTAGGGTTAGGGTACGGCTTAGGGTACGGGTTCGGGTACGGGTTCGGGTACGGCGTAGGGTATGGGTTCGGGTTCGGGTTAGGGTTAGTTTGAGGGTTAGGTCTCGTTTTAGGGTACGGGTTAGGATTAGGGTACGTGTTAGCGTTAGGTTAGGGGTTAGGGTTAGGGTACATGTTAGGGTTAGGGTAGTTATTAAACCTATCCCACTCTCTAGATACCCCTTAGCACGTCAAGGAATATTATTTGGGGGTGTAGCCATGGAGAAGAGTTTAGACACTAGGAGAAGATAAGGAACACACCCATTATCAAGAAATCACATTAGGATTCTCTTTTTAACCTGTTCCTTAAAACACTAGTGCTTAGGAAATCTATTGGAGGCAGAAGCAGTCAAGGGTAGCTTAGGGTTAGGTTTAGGGTTATTGTTAGGGTACGGGTTAGGTTACGGGTTCGGGTACGGCGTAGGGTATGGGTTAGGGTTAGGGTTAGGGTTAGTTTGAGGGTTAGGGCTCGGTTTAGGGTACGGTTTAGGATTAGGGTACGTGTTAGGGTTAGGGTAGGGGTTAGGGTTAGGGTACGAGTTAGGGTTAGGGTAGTTATTAAACCTATCCCACTCTCTAGATACCCCTTAGCACGTCAAGGAATATTATTTGGGGGTCCAGCCATGGAGAAGAGTTTAGACACTAGGAGAAGATAAGGAACACACCCATTATCAAGAAATCACATTAGGATTCTCTTTTTAACCTGTTCCTTAAAACACTAGTGCTTAGGAAATCTATTGGAGGCAGAAGCAGTCAAGGGTAGCTTAGGGTTAGGGTTAGGGTTAGGGTTAGGGTTAGGGTACGGCTTAGGGTACGGGTTCGGGTACGGGTTCGGGTACGGCGTAGGGTATGGGTTAGGGTTAGGGTTAGGGTTAGTTTGAGGGTTAGGGCTCGGTTTAGGGTACGGTTTAGGATTAGGGTACGTGTTAGGGTTAGGGTACGCGTTAGGGTTAGGATAGTTATTAAACCTATCCCACTCTCTAGATACCCCTTAGCACGTCAAGGAATATTATTTGGGTGTCCAGCCATGGAGAAGAGTTTAGACACTAGGAGAAGATAAGGAACACACCCATTATCCTGAAATCACATTAGGATTCTCTTTTTAACCTGTTCCTTAAAACACTAGTGCTTAGGAAATCTATTGGAGGCAGAAGCAGTCAAGGGTAGCTTAGGGTTAGGGTTAGGGTTAGGGTTAGGGTTAGCTTTAGGGTACGGGTTCGGGTACGGCGTAGGGTATGGGTTAGGGTTAGGGTTAGGGTTAATTTTAGGGTTAGGGCTTGGTTTAGGGTACGGGTTAGGATTAGTGTACGTGTTAGGATTAGGGTACGCGTTAGGGTTAGGGTAGTTATTAAACCTATCCCACTCTCTAGATACCCCTTAACACGTCAAGGAATATTATTTGGGGGTCCAGCCATGGAGAAGAGTTTAGACACTAGGAGAAGATAAGGAACACACCCATTATCAAGAAATCACATTAGGATTCTCTTTTTAACCTGTTCCTTAAAACACTAGTGCTTAGGAAATCTATTGGAGGCAGAAGCAGTCAAGGGTAGCTTAGGGTTAGGGTTAGGGTTAGGGTTAGGGTACGGCTTAGGGTACGGGTTCGGGTACGTGTTCGTGTACGGCGTAGGGTATGGGTTAGGGTTAGGGTTAGGGTTAGTTTGAAGGTTAGGGCTCGGTTTAGGGTACGGGTTAGGATTAGGGTTCGTGTTAGGGTTAGGGTAGGGGTTAGGGTTAGGGTATGCGTTAGGGTTAGGGTAGTTATTAAACCTATCCCACTCTCTAGATACCCCTTAGCACGTCAAGGAATATTATTTGGGGGTCCAGCCATGGAGAAGAGTTTAGACACTAGGAGAAGATAAGGAACACACCCATTATCCTGAAATCACATTAGGATTCTCTTTTTAACCTGTTCCTTAATACACTAGTGCTTAGGAAATCTATTGGAGGCAGAAGCAGTCAAGGGTAGCTTAGGGTTAGGGTTAGGGTTAGGGTTAGGTTACGGCTTAGGGTACGGGTTCGGGTACGGGTTCGGGTACGGCGTAGGGTATGGGTTAGGTTTAGGGTTAGGGTTAGTTTGAGGGTTAGGGCTCGGTTTAGGGTACGGGTTAGGATTAGTGTACGTGTTAGGGTTAGGGTAGAGGTTAGGGTTAGGGTACGCGTTAGGGTTAGGGTAGTTATTAAACCTATCCCACTCTCTAGATACCCCTTAGCACGTCAAGGAATATTATTTGGGGGTCCAGCCATGGAGAAGAGTTTAGACACTAGGAGAAGATAAGGAACACACCCATTATCAAGAAATCACATTAGGATTCTCTTTTTAACCTGTTCCTTAAAACACTAGTGCTTAGGAAATCTATTGGAGGCAGAAGCAGTCAAGGGTAGCTTAGGGTTAGGGTTAGGGTTAGTGTTAGGGTACGGGTTAGGTTACGGGTTCGGGTAGGGCGTAGGGTATGGGTTAGGGTTAGGGTTAGGGTTAGTTTGAGGGTTAGGGCTCGGTTTAGGGTACGGGTTAGGATTAGGGTACGTGTTAGGGTTAGGGTAGGAGTTAGGGTTAGGGTACGTGTTAGGGTTAGGGTAGTTATTAAACCTATCCCACTCTCTAGATACCCCTTAGCACGTCAAGGAATATTATTTGGGGGTCCAGCCATGGAGAAGAGTTTAGACACTAGGAGAAGATAAGGAACACACCCATTATCCTGAAATCACAATAGGATTCTCTTTTTAACCTGTTCCTTAATACACTAGTGCTTAGGAAATCTATTGGAGGCAGAAGCAGTCAATGGTAGCTTAGGGTTAGGGTTAGGGTTAGGGTTAGGTTTAGGGTACGGCTTAGGGTACGGGTTCGGGTACGGGTTCGTGTACGGCATAGGGTAGGGTTTAGGTTTAGGGTTAGGGTTAGTTTGAAGGTTAGGGCTCGGTTTAGGGTACGAGTTAGGATTAGAGTTCGTGTTAGGGTTAGGGTAGGGTTTAGGGTTAGTGTACGCGTTAGGGTTAGGGTAGTTATTAAACCTATCCCACTCTCTAGATACCCCTTAGCACGTCAAGGAATATTATTTGGGGGTCCAGCCATGGAGAACAGTTTAGACACTAGGAGAAGATAAGGAACACACCCATTATCCTGAAATCACATTAGGATTCTCTTTTTAACCTGTTCCTTAATACACTAGTGCTTAGGAAATCTATTGGAGGCAGAAGCAGTCAAGGGTAGCTTAGGGTTAGGATTAGGGTTAGGGTACTTCTTAGGGTACGGGTTCGGGTACGGGTTCGGGTACGGCGTAGTGTATGGGTTAGGTTTAGGGGTAGGGTTAGTTTGAGGGTTAGGGCTCGGTTTAGGGTACGGGTTAGGATTAGTGTACGTTTTAGGGTTAGGGTAGAGGTTAGGGTTAGGGTACGTGTTAGGGTTAGGGTAGTTATTAAACCTATCCCACTCTCTAGATACCCCTTAGCACGTCAAGGAATATTATTTGGGGGTCCAGCCATGGAGAAGAGTTTAGACACTAGGAGAAGATAAGGAACACACCCATTATCCTGAAATCACAATAGGATTCTCTTTTTAACCTGTTCCTTAATACACTAGTGCTTAGGAAATCTATTGGAGGCAGAAGCAGTCAAGGGAAGCTTAGGGTTAGGGTTAGGTTTAGGTTTAGGGTACGGCTTAGGGTACGGGTTCGGGTACGGGTTCGTGTACGGCGTAGGGTATGGGTTAGGGTTAGGGTTATGGTTAGTTTGAAGGGTAGGGCTTGGTTTAGGGTACGGGTTAGGATTAGGGTTCGTGTTAGGGTTAGGGTAGGGGTTAGGGTTAGGGTACGCGTTAGGGTTAGTGTAGTTATTAAACCTATCCCACTCTCTAGATTCCCCTTAGCACGTCAAGGATTATTATTTGGGGGTCCAGCCATGGAGAAGAGTTTAGACACTAGGAGAAGATAAGCAACACACCCATTATCCTGAAATCACATTAGGATTCTCTTTTTAACCTGTTCCTTAATACACTAGTGCTTAGGAAATCTATTGGAGGCAGAAGCAGTCAAGGGTAGCTTAGGGTTAGGGTTAGGGTTAGGGTTAGGGTTAGGGTACGGCTTAGGGTACGGGTTCTGTTACGGGTTCGGGTACGGCGTAGGGTATGGGTTAGGTTTAGTGTTAGGGTTAGTTTGAGGGTTAGGGCTCGGTTTAGGGTACGGGTTAGGATTAGTGTACGTGTTAGGGTTACGGTAGAGGTTAGGGTTAGGGTACGCGTTAGGGTTAAGGTAGTTATTAAACCTATCCCACTCTCTAGATACCCCTTAGCACGTCAAGAAATATTATTTGGGGGTCCAGCCATGGAGAAGAGTTTAGACACTAGGAGAAGATAAGGAACACACCCATTATCAAGAAATCACATTAGGATTCTCTTTTTAACCTGTTCCTTAAAACACTAGTGCTTAGGAAATCTATTGGAGGCAGAAGCAGTCAAGGGTAGCTTAGGGTTAGGGTTAGGGTTAGGGTTAGGTTTAGGGTACGGCTTACGGTACGGGTTCGGGTACGGGTTCGTGTACTGCGTAGGGTATGGGTTAGGGTTAGGGTTAGGGTTAGTTTGAAGGTTAGGGCTCGGTTTAGGGTACGGGTTAGGATTAGGGTTCGTGTTAGGGTTAGGGTAGGGGTTAGGGTTAGGGAACGCGTTAGGGTTAGGGTAGTTATTAAACCTATCCCACTCTCTAGATACCCCTTAGCACGTCAAGGAATATTATTTGGGGGTCCAGCCATGGAGAAGAGTTTAGACACTAGGAGAAGATAAGGAACACACCCATTATCAAGAAATCACATTAGGATTCTCTTTTTAACCTGTTCCTTAAAACACTAGTGCTTAGGAAATCTATTGGAGGCAGAAGCAGTCAAGGGTAGCTTAGGGTTAGGGTTAGGGTTAGGGTGCGGCTTAGGGTACGGGTTCGGGTACGGGTTCGGGTACGGCGTAGGGTATGGGTTAGGGTTAGGGTTAGGGTTAGTTTGAGGGTTAGGGCTCGGTTTAGGGTACGGTTTAGGATTAGGGTACGTGTTAGGGTTAGGGTACGCGTTAGGGTTAGGGTAGTTATTAAACCTATCCCACTCTCTAGATACCCCTTAGCACGTCAAGGAATATTATTTGGGGGTCCAGCCATGGAGAAGAGTTTAGACACTAGGAGAAGATAAGGAACACACACATTATCAAGAAATCACATTAGGATTCTCTTTTTAACCTATTCCTTATAACACTAGTGCTTAGGAAATCTATTGGAGGCAGAAGCAGTCAAGGGTAGCTTAGGGTTAGGGTTAGGGTAAGGTTTAGGGTTAGGGTACGGCTTAGGGTACGGGTTCGGGTACGGGTTCGGGTACGGCGTAGGGTATGGGTTCGGGTTAGGGTTAGGGTTAGTTTGAGGGTTAGGTCTCGGTTTAGGGTACGGGTTAGGATTAGGGTACGTGTTAGCGTTAGGTTAGGGGTTAGGGTTAGGGTACGCGTTAGGGTTAGGGTAGTTATTAAACCTATCCCACTCTCTTGATACCCCTTAGCACGTCAAGGAATATTATTTGGGGGTCCAGCCATGGAGAAGAGTTTAGACACTAGGAGAAGATAAGGAACACACCCATTATCAAGAAATCACATTAGGATTCTCTTTTTAACCTGTTCCTTAAAACACTAGTGCTTAGGAAATCTATTGGAGGCAGAAGCAGTCAAGGGTAGCTTAGGGTTAGGGTTAGGGTTATTGTTAGGGTAAGGCTTAGGGTACGGGTTCGGGTACGGCGTAGGGTATGGGTTAGGGTTAGTGTTAGGGTTAGTTTGAGGGTTAGGGCTCGGTTTAGGGTACGGTTTAGGATTAGGGTACGTGTTAGGGTTAGGGTACGCGTTAGGGTTAGGGTACTTATTAAACCTATCCCACTCTCTAGATACCCCTTAGCACGTCAAGGAATATTATTTAGGGGTCCATCCATGGAGAAGAGTTTAGACACTAGGAGAAGATAAGGAACACACCCATTATCAAGAAATCACATTAGGATTCTCTTTTTAACCTGTTCCTTAAAACACTAGTGCTTAGGAAATCTATTGGAGGCAGAAGCAGTCAAGGGTAGCTTAGGGTTAGGGTTAGGGTTAGTGTTAGGGTACGGGTTAGGTTACGGGTTCGGGTACGGCGTAGGGTATGGGTTAGGGTTAGGGTTAGGGTTAGTTTGAGGGTTAGGGCTCGGTTTAGGGTACGGGTTAGGATTAGGGTACGTGTTAGGGTTAGGGTAGGGGTTAGGTTTAGGGTACGCGTTAGGGTTAGGGTAGTTATTAAACCTATCCCACTCTCTAGATACCCCTTAGCACGTCAAGGAATATTATTTGGGTGTCCAGCCATGGAGAAGAGTTTAGACACTAGGAGAAGATAAGGAACACACCCATTATCAAGAAATCACATTAGGATTCTCTTTTTAACCTGTTCCTTAAAACACTAGTGCTTAGGAAATCTATTGGAGGCAGAAGCAGTCAATGGTAGCTTAGGGTTAGGGTTAGGGTTAGGGTTAGGTTTAGGGTACGGCTTAGGGTACGGGTTCGGGTACGGGTTCGTGTACGGCATAGGGTAGGGGTTAGGTTTAAGGTTAGGGTTAGTTTGAAGGTTAGGGCTCGGTTTAGGGTACGGGTTAGGATTAGGGTTCGTGTTAGGGTTAGGGTAGGGTTTAGGGTTAGGGTACGCGTTAGGGTTAGGGTAGTTATTAAACCTATCCCACTCTCTAGATACCCCTTAGCACGTCAAGGAATATTATTTGGGTGTCCAGCCATGGAGAAGAGTTTAGACACTAGGAGAAGATAAGCAACACACCCATTATCCTGAAATCACATTAGGATTCTCTTTTTAACCTGTTCCTTAATACACTAGTGCTTAGGAAATCTATTGGAGGCAGAAGCAGTCAAGGGTAGCTTAGGGTTAGGGTTAGGGTTAGGGTACTTCTTAGGGTACGGGTTCGGGTACGGGTTCGGGTACGGCGTAGGGTATGGGTTAGGTTTAGGGGTAGGGTTAGTTTGAGGGTTAGGGCTCGGTTTAGGGTACGGGTTAGGATTAGTGTACGTTTTAGGGTTAGGGTAGAGGTTAGGGTTAGGGTACGCGTTAGGGTTAGGGTAGTTATTAAACCTATCCCACTCTCTAGATACCCCTTAGCACGTCAAGGAATATTATTTGGGGGTCCAGCCATGGAGAAGAGTTTAGACACTAGGAGAATATAAGGAACACACCCATTATCCTGAAATCACATTAGGATTCTCTTTTTAACCTGTTCCTTAATACACTAGTGCTTAGGAAATCTATTGGAGGCAAAAGCAGTCAAGGGTAGCTTAGGGTTAGGGTTAGGGTTAGGGTTAGGGTTAGCTTTAGGTTACCGCTTAGGGTACGGGTTCGGGTACGGCGTAGGGTATGGGTTAGGGTTAGGTTTAGGGTTAATTTGAGGGTTAGGGCTCGGTTTAGGGTACGGGTTAGGATTAGTGTACGTGTTAGGGTTAGGGTAGAGGTTAGGGTTAGGGTACGCGTTAGGGTTAGGGTAGTTATTAAACCTATCCCACTGTCTAGATAACCCTTAGCACGTCAAGGAATATTATTTGGGGGTCCAGCCATGGAGAAGAGTTTAGACACTAGGAGAAGAAAAGGAACACACCCATTATCAAGAAATCACATTAGGATTCTCTTTTTAACCTGTTCCTTAAAACACTAGTGCTTAGGAAATCTATTGGAGGCAGAAGCAGTCAAGGGTAGCTTAGGGTTAGGGTTAGGGTTAGTGTTAGGGTACGGGTTAGGTTACGGGTTCGGGTACGGCGTAGGGTATGGGTTAGGGTTAGGGTTAGGGTTAGTTTGAGGGTTAGGGCTCGGTTTAGGGTACGGGTTAGGATTAGGGTACGTGTTAGGGTTAGGGTAGGGGTTAGGGTTAGGGTACGCGTTAGGGTTAGGGTAGTTATTAAACCTATCCCACTCTCTAGATACCCCTTAGCACGTCAAGGAATATTATTTGGGTGTCCAGCCATGGAGAAGAGTTTAGACACTAGGAGAAGATAAGGAACACACCCATTATCAAGAAATCACATTAGGATTCTCTTTTTAACCTGTTCCTTAAAACACTAGTGCTTAGGAAATCTGTTGGAGGCAGAAGCAGTCAAGGGTAGCTTAGGGTTAGGGTTAGGGTTAGGTTTAGGGTACGGCTTAGGGTACGGGTTCGGGTACAGGTTCGGGTACGGCGTAGGGTATGGGTTAGGGTTAGGGTTAGGGTTAGTTTGAGGGTTAGGGCTCGGTTTAGGGTACAGTTTAGGATTAGGGTACGTGTTAGGGTTAGGGTACGCGTTAGGGTTAGGGTAGTTATTAAACCTATCCCACTCTCTAGATAACCCTTAGCACGTCAAGGAATATTATTTGGGGGTCCAGCCATGGAGAAGAGTTTAGACACTAGGAGAAGATAAGGAACACACACATTATCAAGAAATCACATTAGGATTCTCTTTTTAACTTATTCCTTAAAACACTAGTGCTTAGGAAATCTATTGGAGGCAGAAGCAGTCAAGGGTAGCTTAGGGTTAGGGTTAGGGTAAGGTTTAGGGTTAGGGTACGGCTTAGGGTACGGGTTCGGGTACGGGTTCGGGTACGGCGTAGGGTATGGGTTCGGGTTAGGGTTAGGGTTAGTTTGAGGGTTAGGTCTCGGTTTAGGGTACGGGTTAGGATTAGGGTACGTGTTAGCGTTAGGTTAGGGGTTAGGGTTAGGGTACGCGTTAGGGTTAGGGTAGTTATTAAACCTATCCCACTCTCTAGATACCCCTTAGCACGTCAAGGAATATTATTTGGGGGTCCAGCCATGGAGAAGAGTTTAGACACTAGGAGAAGATAAGGAACACACCCATTATCAAGAAATCACATTAGGATTCTCTTTTTAACCTGTTCCTTAAAACACTAGTGCTTAGGAAATCTATTGGAGGCAGAAGCAGTCAAGGGTAGCTTAGGGTTAGGGTTAGGGTTATTGTTAGGGTAAGGCTTAGGGTACGGGTTCGGGTACGGCGTAGGGTATGGGTTAGGGTTAGTGTTAGGGTTAGTTTGAGGGTTAGGGCTCGGTTTAGGGTACGGTTTAGGATTAGGGTACGTGTTAGGGTTAGGGTACGCGTTAGGGTTAGGGTACTTATTAAACCTATCCCACTCTCTAGATACCCCTTAGCACGTCAAGGAATATTATTTAGGGGTCCATCCATGGAGAAGAGTTTAGACACTAGGAGAAGATAAGGAACACACCCATTATCAAGAAATCACATTAGGATTCTCTTTTTAACCTGTTCCTTAAAACACTAGTGCTTAGGAAATCTATTGGAGGCAGAAGCAGTCAAGGGTAGCTTAGGGTTAGGGTTAGGGTTAGTGTTAGGGTACGGGTTAGGTTACGGGTTCGGGT
This sequence comes from Eschrichtius robustus, assembly GCF_028021215.1. NCBI lineage: Eukaryota > Metazoa > Chordata > Mammalia > Artiodactyla > Eschrichtiidae > Eschrichtius > Eschrichtius robustus. Next base: position 1,144,604 of record NW_027175194.1, read on the forward strand.
ACGGCGTAGGGTATGGGTTAGGGTTAGGGTTAGGGTTAATTTGAGGGTTAGGGCTCGGTTTAGGGTACGGGTTAGGATTAGTGTACGTGTTAGGGTTAGGGTAGAGGTTAGGGTTAGGGTACGCGTTAGGGTTACGGTAGTTATTAAACCTATCCCACTGTCTAGATAACCCTTAGCACGTCAAGGAATATTATTTGGGGGTCCAGCCATGGAGAAGAGTTTAGACACTAGGAGAAGAAAAGGAACACACCCATTATCAAGAAATCACATTAGGATTCTCTTTTTAACCTGTTCCTTAAAACACTAGTGCTTAGGAAATCTATTGGAGGCAGAAGCAGTCAAGGGTAGCTTAGGGTTAGGGTTAGGGTTAGTGTTAGGGTACGGGTTAGGTTACGGGTTCGGGTACGGCGTAGGGTATGGGTTAGGGTTAGGGTTAGGGTTAGTTTGAGGGTTAGGGCTCGGTTTAGGGTACGGGTTAGGATTAGGGTACGTGTTAGGGTTAGGGTAGGGGTTAGGGTTAGGGTACGCGTTAGGGTTAGGGTAGTTATTAAACCTATCCCACTCTCTAGATACCCCTTAGCACGTCAAGGAATATTATTTGGGTGTCCAGCCATGGAGAAGAGTTTAGACACTAGGAGAAGATAAGGAACACACCCATTATCAAGAAATCACATTAGGATTATCTTTTTAACCTGTTCCTTAAAACACTAGTGCTTAGGAAATCTATTGGAGGCAGAAGCAGTCAAGGGTAGCTTAGGGTTAGGGTTAGGGTTAGGTTTAGGGTACGGCTTAGGGTACGGGTTCGGGTACGGGTTCGTGTACGGCATAGGGTAGGGGTTAGGTTTAGTGTTAGGGTTAGTTTGAAGGTTAGGGCTCGGTTTAGGGTACGGGTTAGGATTAGGGTTCGTGTTAGGGTTAGGGTAGGGTTTAGGGTTAGGGTACGCGTTAGGGTTAGGGTAGTTATTAAACCTATCCCACTCTCTAGATACCCCTTAGCACGTCAAGGAATATTATTTGGGTGTCCAGCCATGGAGAACAGTTTAGACACTAGGAGAAGATAAGGAACACACCCATTATCCTGAAATCACATTAGGATTCTCTTTTTAACCTGTTCCTTAATACACTAGTGCTTAGGAAATCTATTGGAGGCAGAAGCAGTCAAGGGTAGCTTAGGGTTAGGCTTAGGGTTAGGGTACTTCTTAGGGTACGGGTTCGGGTACGGGTTCGGGTACGGCGTAGGGTATGGGTTAGGTTTAGGGGTAGGGTTAGTTTGAGGGTTAGGGCTCGGTTTAGGGTACGGTTTAGGATTAGGGTACGTGTTAGGGTTAGGGTACGCGTTAGGGTTAGGGTAGTTATTAAACCTATCCCACTCTCTAGATACCCCTTAGCACGTCAAGGAATATTATTTGGGGGTCCAGCCATGGAGAAGAGTTTAGACACTAGGAGAAGATAAGGAACACACACATTATCAAGAAATCACATTAGGATTCTCTTTTTAACCTATTCCTTAAAACACTAGTGCTTAGGAAATCTATTGGAGGCAGAAGCAGTCAAGGGTAGCTTAGGGTTAGGGTTAGGGTAAGGTTTAGGGTTAGGGTACGGCTTAGGGTACGGGTTCGGGTACGGGTTCGGGTACGGCGTAGGGTATGGGTTCGGGTTAGGGTTAGGGTTAGTTTGAGGGTTAGGTCTCGGTTTAGGGTACGGGTTAGGATTAGGTTACGTGTTAGCGTTAGGTTAGGGGTTAGGGTTAGGGTACGCGTTATGGTTAGGGTAGTTATTAAACCTATCCCACTCTCTTGATACCCCTTAGCACGTCAAGGAATATTATTTGGGGGTCCAGCCATGGAGAAGAGTTTAGACACTAGGAGAAGATAAGGAACACACCCATTATCAAGAAATCACATTAGGATTCTCTTTTTAACCTGTTCCTTAAAACACTAGTGCTTAGGAAATCTATTGGAGGCAGAAGCAGTCAAGGGTAGCTTAGGGTTAGGGTTAGGGTTATTGTTAGGGTAAGGCTTAGGGTACGGGTTCGGGTACGGCGTAGGGTATGGGTTAGGGTTAGTGTTAGGGTTAGTTTGAGGGTTAGGGCTCGGTTTAGGGTACGGTTTAGGATTAGGGTACGTGTTAGGGTTAGGGTACGCGTTAGGGTTAGGGTAATTATTAAACCTATCCCACTCTCTAGATACCCCTTAGCACGTCAAGGAATATTATTTGGGGGTCCATCCATGGAGAAGAGTTTAGACACTAGGAGAAGATAAGGAACACACCCATTATCAAGAAATCACATTAGGATTCTCTTTTTAACCTGTTCCTTAAAACACTAGTGCTTAGGAAATCTATTGGAGGCAGAAGCAGTCAAGGGTAGCTTAGGGTTAGGGTTAGGGTTAGTGTTAGGGTACGGGTTAGGTTACGGGTTCGGGTACGGCGTAGGGTATGGGTTAGGGTTAGGGTTAGGGTTAGTTTGAGGGTTAGGGCTCGGTTTAGGGTACGGGTTAGGATTAGGGTACGTGTTAGGGTTAGGGTAGGGGTTAGGGTTAGGGTACGCGTTAGGGTTAGGGTAGTTATTAAACCTATCCCACTCTCTAGATACCCCTTAGCACGTCAAGGAATATTATTTGGGTGTCCAGCCATGGAGAAGAGTTTAGACACTAGGAGAAGATAAGGAACACACCCATTATCAAGAAATCACATTAGGATTATCTTTTTAACCTGTTCCTTAAAACACTAGTGCTTAGGAAATCTATTGGAGGCAGAAGCAGTCAATGGTAGCTTAGGGTTAGGGTTAGGGTTAGGTTTAGGTTTAGGGTACGGCTTAGGGTACGGGTTCGGGTACGGGTTCGTGTACGGCATAGGGTAGGGGTTAGGTTTAAGGTTAGGGTTAGTTTGAAGGTTAGGGCTCGGTTTAGGGTACGGGTTAGGATTAGGGTTCGTGTTAGGGTTAGGGTAGGGTTTAGGGTTAGGGTACGCGTTAGGGTTAGGGTAGTTATTAAACCTATCCCACTCTCTAGATACCCCTTAGCACGTCAAGGAATATTATTTGGGGGTCCAGCCATGGAGAAGAGTTTAGACACTAGGAGAAGATAAGCAACACACCCATTATCCTGAAATCACATTAGGATTCTCTTTTTAACCTGTTCCTTAATACACTAGTGCTTAGGAAATCTATTGGAGGCAGAAGCAGTCAAGGGTAGCTTAGGGTTAGGGTTAGGGTTAGGGTACTTCTTAGGGTACGGGTTCGGGTACGGGTTCGGGTACGGCGTAGGGTATGGGTTAGGTTTAGGGGTAGGGTTAGTTTGAGGGTTAGGGCTCGGTTTAGGGTACGGGTTAGGATTAGTGTACGTTTTAGGGTTAGGGTAGAGTTTAGGGTTAGGGTACGCGTTAGGGTTAGGGTAGTTATTAAACCTATCCCACTCTCTAGATACCCCTTAGCACGTCAAGGAATATTATTTGGGGGTCCAGCCATGGAGAAGAGTTTAGACACTAGGAGAATATAAGGAACACACCCATTATCCTGAAATCACATTAGGATTCTCTTTTTAACCTGTTCCTTAATTCACTAGTGCTTAGGAAATCTATTGGAGGCAAAAGCAGTCAAGGGTAGCTTAGGGTTAGGGTTAGGGTTAGGGTTAGGGTTAGCTTTAGGTTACCGCTTAGGGTACGGGTTCGGGTACGGCGTAGGGTATGGGTTAGGGTTAGGGTTAGGGTTAATTTGAGGGTTAGGGCTCGGTTTAGGGTACGGGTTAGGATTAGTGTACGTGTTAGGGTTAGGGTAGAGGTTAGGGTTAGGGTACGCGTTAGGGTTAGGGTAGTTATTAAACCTATCCCACTGTCTAGATAACCCTTAGCACGTCAAGGAATATTATTTGGGGGTCCAGCCATGGAGAAGAGTTTAGACACTAGGAGAAGAAAAGGAACACACCCATTATCAAGAAATCACATTAGGATTCTCTTTTTAACCTGTTCCTTAAAACACTAGTGCTTAGGAAATCTATTGGAGGCAGAAGCAGTCAAGGGTAGCTTAGGGTTAGGGTTAGGGTTAGTGTTAGGGTACGGGTTAGGTTACGGGTTCGGGTACGGCGTAGGGTATGGGTTAGGGTTAGGGTTAGGGTTAGTTTGAGGGTTAGGGCTCGGTTTAGGGTACGGGTTAGGATTAGGGTACGTGTTAGGGTTAGGGTAGGGGTTAGGGTTAGGGTACGCGTTAGGGTTAGGGTAGTTATTAAACCTATCCCACTCTCTAGATACCCCTTAGCACGTCAAGGAATATTATTTGGGTGTCCAGCCATGGAGAAGAGTTTAGACACTAGGAGAAGATAAGGAACACACCCATTATCAAGAAATCACATTAGGATTCTCTTTTTAACCTGTTCCTTAAAACACTAGTGCTTAGGAAATCTATTGGAGGCAGAAGCAGTCAAGGGAAGCTTAGGGTTAGTGTTAGGGTTAGGTTTAGGGTACGGCTTAGGGTACGGGTTCGGGTACGGGTTCGTGTACGGCGTAGGGTATGGTTTAGGGTTAGGGTTATGGTTAGTTTGAAGGGTAGGGCTCGGTTTAGGGTACGGGTTAGGATTAGGGTTCGTGTTAGGGTTAGGGTAGGGGTTAGGGTTAGGGTACGCGTTAGGGTTAGGGTAGTTATTAAACCTATCCCACTCTCTAGATTCCCCTTAGCACGTCAAGGAATATTATTTGGGGGTCCAGCCATGGAGAAGAGTTTAGACACTAGGAGAAGATAAGGAACACACCCATTATCCTGAAATCACATTAGGATTCTCTTTTTAACCTGTTCCTTGATACACTAGTGCTTAGGAAATCTATTGGAGGCAGAAGCAGTCAAGGGTAGCTTAGGGTTAGGGTTAGGGTTAGGGTTAGGGTACGGCTTAGGGTACGGGTTCGGGTACGGGTTCGGGTACGGCCTAGGGTATGGGTTAGGGTTAGGGTTAGGGTTAGTTTGAGGGTTAGGGCTCGGTTTAGGGTACGGGTTAGGATTAGTGTACGTGTTAGGGTTAGGGTAGAGGTTAGGGTTAGGGTACGCGTTAGGGTTAGGGTAGTTATTAAACCTATCCCACTCTCTAGATACCCCTTAGCACGTCAAGGAATATTATTTGGGGGTCCAGCCATGGAGAAGAGTTTAGACACTAGGAGAAGATAAGGAACACACCCATTATCAAGAAATCACATTAGGATTCTCTTTTTAACCTGTTCCTTAAAACACTAGTGCTTAGGAAATCTATTGGAGGCAGAAGCAGTCAAGGGTAGCTTAGGGTTAGGGTTAGGGTTAGGGTTAGGGTGCGGCTTAGGGTACGGGTTCGGGTACAGGTTCGGGTACGGCGTAGGGTATGGGTTAGGGTTAGGGTTAGGGTTAGTTTGAGGGTTAGGGCTCGGTTTAGGGTACAGTTTAGGATTAGGGTACGTGTTAGGGTTAGGGTACGCGTTAGGGTTAGGGTAGTTATTAAACCTATCCCACTCTCTAGATACCCCTTAGCACGTCAAGGAATATTATTTGGGGGTCCAGCCATGGAGAAGAGTTTAGACACTAGGAGAAGATAAGGAACACACACATTATCAAGAAATCACATTAGGATTCTCTTTTTAACTTATTCCTTAAAACACTAGTGCTTAGGAAATCTATTGGAGGCAGAAGCAGTCAAGGGTAGCTTAGGGTTAGGGTTAGGGTAAGGTTTAGGGTTAGGGTACGGCTTAGGGTACGGGTTCGGGTACGGGTTCGGGTACGGCGTAGGGTATGGGTTCGGGTTAGGGTTAGGGTTAGTTTGAGGGTTAGGTCTCGGTTTAGGGTACGGGTTAGGATTAGGGTACGTGTTAGCGTTAGGTTAGGGGTTAGGGTTAGGGTACGCGTTAGGGTTAGGGTAGTTATTAAACCTATCCCACTCTCTAGATACCCCTTAGCACGTCAAGGAATATTATTTGGGGGTCCAGCCATGGAGAAGAGTTTAGACACTAGGAGAAGATAAGGAACACACCCATTATCAAGAAATCACATTAGGATTCTCTTTTTAACCTGTTCCTTAAAACACTAGTGCTTAGGAAATCTATTGGAGGCAGAAGCAGTCAAGGGTAGCTTAGGGTTAGGGTTAGGGTTATTGTTAGGGTAAGGCTTAGGGTAAGGGTTCGGGTACGGCGTAGGGTATGGGTTAGGGTTAGTGTTAGGGTTAGTTTGAGGGTAAGGGCTCGGTTTAGGGTACGGTTTAGGATTAGGGTACGTGTTAGGGTTAGGTTACGCGTTAGGGTTAGGGTAGTTATTAAACCTATCCCACTCTCTAGATACCCCTTAGCACGTCAAGCAATATTATTTGGGGGTCCATCCATGGAGAAGAGTTTAGACACTAGGAGAAGATAAGGAACACACCCATTATCAAGAAATCACATTAGGATTCTCTTTTTAACCTGTTCCTTAAAACACTAGTGCTTAGGAAATCTATTGGAGGCAGAAGCAGTCAAGGGTAGCTTAGGGTTAGGGTTAGGGTTAGTGTTAGGGTACGGGTTAGGTTACGGGTTCGGGTACGGCGTAGGGTATGGGTTAGGGTTAGGGTTAGTGTTAGTTTGAGGGTTAGGGCTCGGTTTAGGGTACGGGTTAGGATTAGGGTACGTGTTAGGGTTAGGGTAGGGGTTAGGGTTAGGGTACGCGTTAGGGTTAGGGTAGTTATTAAACCTATCCCACTCTCTAGATACCCCTTAGCACGTCAAGGAATATTATTTGGGTGTCCAGCCATGGAGAAGAGTTTAGACACTAGGAGAAGATAAGGAACACACCCATTATCAAGAAATCACATTAGGATTCTCTTTTTAACCTGTTCCTTAAAACACTAGTGCTTAGGAAATCTATTGGAGGCAGAAGCAGTCAATGGTAGCTTAGGGTTAGGGTTAGGGTTAGGTTTAGGGTACGGCTTAGGGTACGGGTTCGGGTACGGGTTCGTGTACGGCATAGGGTAGGGGTTAGGTTTAGTGTTAGGGTTAGTTTGAAGGTTAGGGCTCGGTTTAGGGTACGGGTTAGGATTAGGGTTCGTGTTAGGGTTAGGGTAGGGTTTAGGGTTAGGGTACGCGTTAGGGTTAGGGTAGTTATTAAACCTATCCCACTCTCTAGATACCCCTTAGCACGTCAAGGAATATTATTTGGGGGTCCAGCCATGGAGAACAGTTTAGACACTAGGAGAAGATAAGGAACACACCCATTATCCTGAAATCACATTAGGATTCTCTTTTTAACCTGTTCCTTAATACACTAGTGCTTAGGAAATCTATTGGAGGCAGAAGCAGTCAAGGGTAGCTTAGGGTTAGGCTTAGGGTTAGGGTACTTCTTAGGGTACGGGTTCGGGTACGGGTTCGGGTACGGCGTAGGGTATGGGTTAGGTTTAGGGGTAGGGTTAGTTTGAGGGTTAGGGCTCGGTTTAGGGTACGGGTTAGGATTAGTGTACGTTTTAGGGTTAGGGTAGAGGTTAGGGTTAGGGTACGCGTTAGGGTTAGGGTAGTTATTAAACCTATCCCACTCTCTAGATACCCCTTAGCACGTCAAGGAATATTATTTGGGGGTCCAGCCATGGAGAAGAGTTTAGACACTAGGAGAAGATAAGGAACACACCCATTATCCTGAAATCACATTAGGATTCTCTTTTTAACCTGTTCCTTAATACACTAGTGCTTAGGAAATCTATTGGAGGCAAAAGGAGTCAAGGGTAGCTTAGGGTTAGGGTTAGGGTTAGGGTTAGGGTTAGCTTTAGGGTACCGCTTAGGGTACGGGTTCGGGTACGGCGTAGGGTATGGGTTAGGGTTAGGGTTAATTTGAGGGTTAGGGCTCGGTTTAGGGTACGGGTTAGGATTAGTGTACGTGTTAGGGTTAGGGTAGAGGTTAGGGTTAGGGTACGCGTTAGGGTTAGGGTAGTTATTAAACCTATCCCACTGTCTAGATAACCCTTAGCACGTCAAGGAATATTATTTGGGGGTCCAGCCATGGAGAAGAGTTTAGACACTAGGAGAAGAAAAGGAACACACCCATTATCAAGAAATCACATTAGGATTCTCTTTTTAACCTGTTCCTTAAAACACTAGTGCTTAGGAAATCTATTGGAGGCAGAAGCAGTCAAGGGTAGCTTAGGGTTAGGGTTAGGGTTAGTGTTAGGGTACGGGTTAGGTTACGGGTTCGGGTACGGCGTAGGGTATGGGTTAGGGTTAGGGTTATGGTTAGTTTGAGGGTTAGGGCTCGGTTTAGGGTATGGGTTAGGATTAGGGTACGTGTTAGGGTTAGGGTAGGGGTTAGGGTTAGGGTACGCGTTAGGGTTAGGGTAGTTATTAAACCTATCCCACTCCCTAGATACCCCTTAGCACGTCAAGGAATATTATTTGGGTGTCCTGCCATGGAGAAGAGTTTAGACACTAGGAGAAGATAAGGAACACACCCATTATCAAGAAATCACATTAGGATTCTCTTTTTAACCTGTTCCTTAAAACACTAGTGCTTAGGAAATCTATTGGAGGCAGAAGCAGTCAAGGGAAGCTTAGGGTTAGGGTTAGGGTTAGGTTTAGGACACGGCTTAGGGTACGGGTTCAGGTACGGGTTCGTGTACGGCGTAGGGTATGGGTTAGGGTTAGGGTTATGGTTAGTTTGAAGGGTAGGGCTCGGTTTAGGGTACGGGTTAGGATTAGGGTTCGTGTTAGGGTTAGGGTAGGGGTTAGGGTTAGGTTACGCGTTAGGGTTAGGGTAGTTATTAAACCTATCCCACTCTCTAGATTCCCCTTAGCACGTCAAGGAATATTATTTGGGGTTCCAGCCATGGAGAAGAGTTTAGACACTAGGATAAGATAAGGAACACACCCATTATCCTGAAATCACATTAGGATTCTCTTTTTAACCTGTGCCTTGATACACTAGTGCTTAGGAAATCTATTGGAGGCAGAAGCAGTCAAGGGTAGCTTAGGGTTAGGGTTAGGGTTAGGGTTAGGGTACGGCTTAGGGTACGGGTTCGGGTACGGGTTCGGGTACGGCCTAGGGTATGGGTTAGGGTTAGGGTTAGGGTTAGTTTGAGGGTTAGGGCTCGGTTTAGGGTACGGGTTAGGATTAGTGTACGTGTTAGGGTTAGGGTAGAGGTTAGGGTTAGGGTACGCGTTAGGGTTAGGGTAGTTATTAAACCTATCCCACTCTCTAGATACCCCTTAGCACGTCAAGGAATATTATTTGGGGGTCCAGCCATGGAGAAGAGTTTAGACACTAGGAGAAGATAAGGAACACACCCATTATCAAGAAATCACATTAGGATTCTCTTTTTAACCTGTTCCTTAAAACACTAGTGCTTAGGAAATCAATTGGAGGCAGAAGCAGTCAAGGGTAGCTTAGGGTTAGGGTTAGGGTTATTGTTAGGGTAAGGCTTAGGGTACGGGTTCGGGTACGGCGTAGGGTATGGGTTAGGGTTAGGGTTAGTGTTAGTTTGAGGGTTAGGGCTTGGTTTAGGGTACGGTTTAGGATTAGGGTACGTGTTAGGGTTAGGGTACGCGTTAGGGTTAGGGTAGTTATTAAACCTATCCCACTCTCTAGATACCCCTTAGCACGTCAAGGAATATTATTTGGGGGTCCATCCATGGAGAAGAGTTTAGACACTAGGAGAAGATAAGTAACACACCCATTATCAAGAAATCACATTAGGATTCTCTTTTTAACCTGTTCCTTAAAACACTAGTGCTTAGGAAATCTATTGGAGGCAGAAGCAGTCAAGGGTAGCTTAGGGTTAGGGTTAGGGTTAGTGTTAGGGTACGGGTTAGGTTACGGGTTCGGGTACGTCGTAGGGTATGGGTTAGGGTTAGGGTTAGGGTTAGTTTGAGGGTTAGGGCTCGGTTTAGGGTACGGGTTAGGATTAGGGTACGTGTTAGGGTTAGGGTAGGGGTTAGGGTTAGGGTACGCGTTAGGGTTAGGGTAGTTATTAAACCTATCCCACTCTCTAGATACCCCTTAGCACGTCAAGGAATATCATTTGGGTGTCCAGCCATGGAGAAGAGTTTAGACACTAGGAGAAGATAAGGAACACACCCATTATCAAGAAATCACATTAGGATTCTCTTTTTAACTTATTCCTTAAAACACTAGTGCTTAGGAAATCTATTGGAGGCAGAAGCAGTCAAGGGTAGCTTAGGGTTAGGGTTAGGGTAAGGTTTAGGGTTAGGGTACGGCTTAGGGTACGGGTTCGGGTACGGGTTCGGGTACGGCGTAGGGTATGGGTTCGGGTTAGGGTTAGGGTTAGTTTGAGGGTTAGGTCTCGGTTTAGGGTACGGGTTAGGATTAGGTTACGTGTTAGCGTTAGGTTAGGGGTTAGGGTTAGGGTACGCGTTAGGGTTAGGGTAGTTATTAAACCTATCCCACTCTCTAGATACCCCTTAGCACGTCAAGGAATATTATTTGGGGGTCCAGCCATGGAGAAGAGTTTAGACACTAGGAGAAGATAAGGAACACACCCATTATCAAGAAATCACATTAGGATTCTCTTTTTAACCTGTTCCTTAAAACACTAGTGCTTAGGAAATCTATTGGAGGCAGAAGCAGTCAAGGGTAGCTTAGGGTTAGGGTTAGGGTTATTGTTAGGGTAAGGCTTAGGGTACGGGTTCGGGTACGGCGTAGGGTATGGGTTAGGGTTAGTGTTAGGGTTAGTTTGAGGGTTAGGGCTCGGTTTAGGGTACGGTTTAGGATTAGGGTACGTGTTAGGGTTAGGGTACGCGTTAGGGTTAGGGTAGTTATTAAACCTATCCCACTCTCTAGATACCCCTTAGCACGTCAAGGAATATTATTTGGGGGTCCATCCATGGAGAAGAGTTTAGACACTAGGAGAAGATAAGGAACACACCCATTATCAAGAAATCACATTAGGATTCTCTTTTTAACCTGTTCCTTAAAACACTAGTGCTTAGGAAATCTATTGGAGGCAGAAGCAGTCAAGGGTAGCTTAGGATTAGGGTTAGGGTTAGTGTTTGGGTACGGGTTAGGTTACGGGTTCGGGTACGGCGTAGGGTATGGGTTAGGGTTAGGGTTAGGGTTAGTTTGAGGGTTAGGGCTCGGTTTAGGGTACGGGTTAGGATTAGGGTACGTGTTAGGGTTAGGGTAGGGGTTAGGGTTAGGGTACGCGTTAGGGTTAGGGTAGTTATTAAACCTATCCCACTCTCTAGATACCCCTTAGCACGTCAAGGAATATTATTTGGGTGTCCAGCCATGGAGAAGAGTTTAGACACTAGGAGAAGATAAGGAACACACCCATTATCAAGAAATCACATTAGGATTCTCTTTTTAACCTGTTCCTTAAAACACTAGTGCTTAGGAAATCTATTGGAGGCAGAAGCAGTCAATGGTAGCTTAGGGTTAGGGTTAGGGTTAGGTTTAGGGTACGGCTTAGGGTACGGGTTCTGGTACGGGTTCGTGTACGGCATAGGGTAGGGGTTAGGTTTAGTGTTAGGGTTAGTTTGAAGGTTAGGGCTCGGTTTAGGGTACGGGTTAGGATTAGGGTTCGTGTTAGGGTTAGGGTAGGGTTTAGGGTTAGGGTACGCGTTAGGGTTAGGGTAGTTATTAAACCTATCCCACTCTCTAGATACCCCTTAGCACGTCAAGGAATATTATTTGGGGGTCCAGCCATGGAGAACAGTTTAGACACTAGGAGAAGATAAGGAACACACCCATTATCCTGAAATCACATTAGGATTCTCTTTTTAACCTGTTCCTTAATACACTAGTGCTTAGGAAATCTATTGGAGGCAGAAGCAGTCAAGGGTAGCTTAGGGTTAGGCTTAGGGTTAGGGTACTTCTTAGGGTACGGGTTCGGGTACGGGTTCGGGTACGGCGTAGGGTATGGGTTAGGTTTAGGGGTAGGGTTAGTTTGAGGGTTAGGGCTCGGTTTAGGGTACGGGTTAGGATTAGTGTACGTTTTAGGGTTAGGGTAGAGGTTAGGGTTAGGGTACGCGTTAGGGTTAGGGTAGTTATTAAACCTATCCCACTCTCTAGATACCCTTTAGCACGTCAAGGAATATTATTTGGGGGTCCAGCCATGGAGAAGAGTTTAGACACTAGGAGAAGATAAGGAACACACCCATTATCCTGAAATCACATTAGGATTCTGTTTTTAACCTGTTCCTTAATACACTAGTGCTTAGGAAATCTATTGGAGGCAAAAGGAGTCAAGGGTAGCTTAGGGTTAGGGTTAGGGTTAGGGTTAGGGTTAGCTTTAGGGTACCGCTTAGGGTACGGGTTCGGGTACGGCGTAGGGTATGGGTTAGGGTTAGGGTTAGGGTTAATTTGAGGGTTAGGGCTCGGTTTAGGGTACGGGTTAGGATTAGTGTACGTGTTAGGGTTAGGGTAGAGGTTAGGGTTAGGGTATGCGTTAGGGTTAGGGTAGTTATTAAACCTATCCCACTGTCTAGATAACCCTTAGCACGTCAAGGAATATTATTTGGGGGTCCAGCCATGGAGAAGAGTTTAGACACTAGGAGAAGAAAAGGAACACACCCATTATCAAGAAATCACATTAGGATTCTCTTTTTAACCTGTTCCTTAAAACACTAGTGCTTAGGAAATCTATTGGAGGCAGAAGCAGTCAAGGGTAGCTTAGGGTTAGGGTTAGGGTTAGTGTTAGGGTACGGGTTAGGTTACGGGTTCGGGTACGGCGTAGGGTATGGGTTAGGGTTAGGGTTATGGTTAGTTTGAGGGTTAGGGCTCGGTTTAGGGTACGGGTTAGGATTAGGGTACGTGTTAGGGTTAGGGTAGGGGTTAGGGTTAGGGTACGCGTTAGGGTTAGGGTAGTTATTAAACCTATCCCACTCCCTAGATACCCCTTAGCACGTCAAGGAATATTATTTGGGTGTCCAGCCATGGAGAAGAGTTTAGACACTAGGAGAAGATAAGGAACACACCCATTATCAAGAAATCACATTAGGATTCTCTTTTTAACCTGTTCCTTAAAACACTAGTGCTTAGGAAATCTATTGGAGGCAGAAGCAGTCAAGGGAAGCTTAGGGTTAGGGTTAGGGTTAGGTTTAGGGTACGGCTTAGGGTATGGGTTCAGGTACGGGTTCGTGTACGGCGTAGGGTATGGGTTAGGGTTAGGGTTATGGTTAGTTTGAAGGGTAGGGCTCGGTTTAGGGTACGGGTTAGGATTAGGGTTCGTGTTAGGGTTAGGGTAGGGGTTAGGGTTAGGGTACGCGTTAGGGTTAGGGTAGTTATTAAACCTATCCCACTCTCTAGATTCCCCTTAGCACGTCAAGGAATATTATTTGGGGGTCCAGCCATGGAGAAGAGTTTAGACACTAGGAGAAGATAAGGAACACACCCATTATCCTGAAATCACATTAGGATTCTCTTTTTAACCCTGTGCCTTGATACACTAGTGCTTAGGAAATCTATTGGAGGCAGAAGCAGTCAAGGGTAGCTTAGGGTTAGGGTTAGGGTTAGGGTTAGGGTACGGCTTAGGGTACGGGTTCGGGTACGGGTTCGGGTACGGCCTAGGGTATGGGTTAGGGTTAGGGTTAGGGTTAGTTTGAGGGTTAGGGCTCGGTTTAGGGTACGGGTTAGGATTAGTGTACGTGTTAGGGTTAGGGTAGAGGTTAGGGTTAGGGTACGCGTTAGGGTTAGGGTAGTTATTAAACCTATCCCACTCTCTAGATACCCCTTAGCACGTCAAGGAATATTATTTGGGGGTCCAGCCATGGAGAAGAGTTTAGACACTAGGAGAAGATAAGGAACACACCCATTATCAGAAATCACATTAGGATTCTCTTTTTAACCTGTTCCTTAAAACACTAGTGCTTAGGAAATCAATTGGAGGCAGAAGCAGTCAAGGGTAGCTTAGGGTTAGGGTTAGGGTTATTGTTAGGGTAAGGCTTAGGGTACGGGTTCGGTACGGCGTAGGTTATGGGTTAGGGTTAGGGTTAGTGTTAGTTTGAGGGTTAGGGCTTGGTTTAGGGTACGGTTTAGGATTAGGGTACGTGTTAGGGTTAGGGTACGCGTTAGGGTTAGGGTAGTTATTAAACCTATCCCACTCTCTAGATACCCCTTAGCACGTCAAGGAATATTATTGGGGGTCCATCCATGGAGAAGAGTTTAGACACTAGGAGAAGATAAGGAACACACCCATTATCAAGAAATCACATTAGGATTCTCTTTTTAACCTGTTCCTTAAAACACTAGTGCTTAGGAAATCTATTGGAGGCAGAAGCAGTCAAGGGTAGCTTAGGGTTAGGGTTAGGGTTAGTGTTAGGGTACGGGTTAGGTTACGGGTTTGGGTACGGCGTAGGGTATGGGTTAGGGTTAGGGTTAGGGTTAGTTTGAGGGTTAGGGCTCGGTTTAGGGTACGGGTTAGGATTAGGGTACGTGTTAGGGTTAGGGTAGGGGTTAGGGTTAGGGTACGCGTTAGGGTTAGGGTAGTTATTAAACCTATCCCACTCTCTAGATACCCCTTAGCACGTCAAGGAATATCATTTGGGTGTCCAGCCATGGAGAAGAGTTAGACACTAGGAGAAGATAAGGAACACACCCATATATCAAGAAATCACATTAGGATTCTCTTTTTAACCTGTTCCTTAAAACACTATGCTTAGGAAATCTATTGGAGGCAGAAGCAGTCAATGGTAGCTTAGGGTTAGGGTTAGGGTTAGGGTTAGGTTAGGGTACGGCTTAGGGTACGGGTTCGGGTACGGGTTCGTGTACGGCATAGGGTAGGGGTTAGGTTTAGGGTTAGGGTTAGTTTGAAGGTTAGGGCTCGGTTTAGGGTACGGGTTAGGATTAGGGTTCGTGTTAGGGTTAGGGTAGGGTTTAGGGTTAGGGTACGCGTTAGGGTTAGGGTAGTTATTAAACCTATCCACTCTCTAGATACCCCTTAGCACGTCAAGGAATATTATTTGGGGGTCCAGCCATGGAGAACAGTTTAGACACTAGGAGAAGATAAGGAACACACCCATTATCCTGAAATAACATTAGGATTCTCTTTTTAACCTGTTCCTTAATACACTAGTCCTTAGGAAATTTTTGGAGGCAGAAGCAGTCAAGGGTAGCTTAGGGTTAGGCTTAGGGTTAGGATAGTTCTTAGGGTACGGGTTCGGGTACGGGTTCGGGTACGGCGTAGGGTATGGGTTAGGTTTAGGGGTAGGGTTAGTTTGAGGGTTAGGGCTCGGTTTAGGGTACGGGTTAGGATTAGTGTACGTTTTAGGGTTAGGGT
Organism: Eschrichtius robustus; assembly: GCF_028021215.1. Taxonomy (NCBI): domain Eukaryota; kingdom Metazoa; phylum Chordata; class Mammalia; order Artiodactyla; family Eschrichtiidae; genus Eschrichtius; species Eschrichtius robustus. The sequence continues at coordinate 1,159,792 of NW_027175194.1, forward strand.
AGAGGTTAGGGTTAGGGTACGCGTTAGGGTTAGGGTAGTTATTAAACCTATCCCACTCTCTAGATACCCCTTAGCACGTCAAGGAATATTATTTGGGGGTCCAGCCATGGAGAAGAGTTTAGACACTAGGAGAAGATAAGGAACACACCCATTATCCTGAAATCACATTAGGATTCTCTTTTTAACCTGTTCCTTAATACACTAGTGCTTAGGAAATCTATTGGAGGCAGAAGCAGTCAAGGGTAGCTTAGGGTTAGGGTTAGGGTTAGGGTTAGGGTACGCTTAGGGTACGGGTTCGGGTACGGGTTCGGGTACGGCGTAGGGTATGGGTTAGGTTTAGTGTTAGGGTTAGTTTGAGGGTTAGGGCTCGGTTGGGGTACGGGTTAGGATTAGTGTACGTGTTAGGGTTAGGGTAGAGGTTAGGGTTAGGGTACGCGTTAGGGTTAAGGTAGTTATTAAACCTATCCCACTCTCTAGATACCCCTTAACACGTCAAGGAATATTATTTGGGGGTCCAGCCATGGAGAAGAGTTTAGACACTAGGAGAAGATAAGGAACACACCCATTATCTAGAAATCACATTAGGATTCTCTTTTTAACCCTGTTCCTTAAAACACTAGTGCTTAGGAAATCTATTGGAGGCAGAAGCAGTCAAGGGTAGCTTAGGGTTAGGGTTAGGGTTAGGGTTAGGGTTAGTGTTAGGGTACGGGTTCGGGTACGGGTTCGGGTACGGCGTAGGGTATGGGTTAGGGTTAGGGTTAGGGTTAGTTTGAGGGA